>NC_083771.1:13575625-13655625 GCF_963514075.1 Conger conger
TGACCACGACGCGTACTTCACCTCCTCCTACAAGCGCCGCTATGGCGACTCTGGCCCCTGGGGGTCGCAGAGGAGCTCGGCCGTGTACGGCTCGCGGTCCGCAGGCCTGTTCTCCTCCCAGGCCGGGGGGTCCCGGCTGGTCAGCCGCGGCTACGCCTCCTCCCTGGCCTCCTCGGTGGAGGCCGACCTGAGCCGGGCGGCGCAGGTGAGCTCCGACTTCAAGGCGGTGCGCACCCAGGAGAAGGCCCAGCTGCAGGAGCTGAACGACCGCTTCGCCGGCTTCATCGAGCGCGTGCGTGAGCTGGAGCAGCAGAACCGGGCTCTGGAGGCCGAGCTCCTCCTGCTGCGGCAGCGGGGAGGCGAGCCCTCGCGCCTCCGGGCGCTGTACGAGCAGGAGGCGCGCCAGCTCCGGGCGGCGGTGGAGGAGGCGCGCGGGGAGAGGCAGGCCGCACTGGGCCAGCGGGACCGGCTGGAGGAGGCCCTCCGCGGCCTGCAGTCCCGCTATGAGGCGGAGGCGATGGGCCGGGAGGGCGCCGAGGGGAGGCTGGCGGAGGCGCGGAAGGAGGCGGACGAGGTGGCGTTGGGCCGGGCGGAGGCGGAGAAGCGGGCCGACGCGCTGCTGGACGAGCTAGCCTTCCTGAAGCGGCTCCACGACGGGGAGATCTCCGAGCTGCAGGCCCAGGCGCGCTACAGCGCCCAGGTGTCCGTGGAAACCGAGGCGGCCAAGCCCGACCTCTCCAGCGCCCTGCGGGACATCCGGGCGCAGTACGAGCGGCTGGCCGCTGCCAACCTGCAGTCGGCCGAGGACTGGTTCCGCAGCAAGGTGGGCGTGCTGACGGAAAGCCACGCGCACCACACCGACGCCGTGCGCTGCTCCCGCGACCAGGCCGGGGAGTACCGCCGGCAGCTGCAGGCCTGCGCGCTGGAGACGGACGCCTGCAGGGGCCTCATCCAGGCCCTGGAGAAGCAGCTGCAGGAGGTGGAGGACAAGCAGAGTGCCGAGGTCGCCGCTCTGCAGGTCAGTGCCCGCATTACAGCCCTGATTACATTAGATAACATTACAGCATAGGCAGTTGATCAGATGCGCTTATCTCTTATTTAGAGCGATGTCCAACAGATTCCGTAACTGTAGCCAGGGAAAGTGCGCGGAAAACTCTCAGGCAGGGTTGTTAAGCTCCAGTCCTGGAGGGCAGCAGTGTCATCTGGTTGTTGGTATATTTCACAGCACGAGTGATGGATTTCAAGTTGGCTAAAGAGTATACAAACCTGTGCGACCAACCAGGACTGAGTTTGACACTATTGATCTTGGGTTTTCAGTTCAGTTCAGTACAGCTCCCAGTGCTGGAAGTGACATAGATAGATAAAAACTTGAACCCTGTAGATTAATCTCATGAGAACAAACCAATGAAGAAGCAGCAATAAAACATTGGCGAATACAATGCTAACAGAAATAAAACAAGTATACCAAACACGATAACTGTGATAACAAGCTAATAGCTCATTTAAAATTACAGGGATGGGAGGGGAGGGGGTGATGAGGATTTTACTTTAGGAATTAGGAACAAATAATGAAACATAATTCTTATCAATGTGTACAAATGTAGTTTAATATACTTTTGGGGAATAATGGTAGAAATACCCAGGCTTTACCGTCTGAGAGTGGCGTGTGACTCAGCATGCTGAGTCATCGCTAACTGATCCCCTACACGTCCTGAACCGAACTGCAGTCAAACCTGCAGTTAACTGAGAGCCTGTCGTGTAGAATTTGAATTCTATCAACTTAGTTTTTCCGGACAGCCTGGCTGTGGACTTATCCCGCTGGCACATTTAAGGTAGTCTTGATAAATCAGTCGCATTTGCAGCAGATTACAGAGCAGTTACGGAGGTGGAGAAAGAGAGTCGGTATTTGTTAGCCTCTCCTCATGTCACTGCCCAGCATAGCAACACTGATACATTCTGGTTTCTTATTTCATATTTCTTTTTGAATGTGACCTTGAAGGGACTGTTTTAATTTTTTCTGCCAATAATGCACCATTGAATAGATTTCAGAGAGATACAGGGAGGGGAGAGAGTGTAGGGAGAGAGAGGGAGTTCTAATGCACAATAACCCTACCCTTGGAATGTGATGTAAATGTTGTTTGGTCGCAGTAGGGTGGGTGGGGAAAGGTCAGGAGAGGTCAGACAGAGTCAAAGGTTATTTCTTTTGCTGTGCAGGACACGATTGGCGAGCTGGAGAGTGAGCTGAGGGCCACTAAGTCTGAAATGGCTCGCTATCTGAAAGAGTACCAGGACCTCCTCAACGTCAAGATGGCCTTGGACATTGAAATCGCTGCTTACAGGTTTTTGAGCAATAAAAAATATTTTATTTGTAATAATAAATAAAGGAACAAAACACAACCCTGGTGTAAAAGCTACGACCAACTTGAAATTACCAGCTACCAGCTCTTTCAAAACATAGCGTGAGCTGGTCAAACCATGTTGAGTATGGAGCTGGTCAACAAGCTACCAGCTGTTTCAAAACTTAGCTGAGCAGTTTTTTCAGCAGGGAATGTATGTATATAATATGCAAATGTGTCTGAACAGATTATGCTTACAGATTTGCTTCATATCAACAAAGTACAAAACATCAACTCAAGCCTATCTTGAGCTGGAAAAGGTGCCTCCACCAACCCAAGTCCTCTTGTCTCTTTCTCCCATTATGACATCATCAACAATCGCCCTTCCAGGAAGCTGCTGGAAGGGGAGGAGACCCGTTTCAACGTGGGCATGGCAGGGGGCGTGTCCAGCGTCCACTCGCACAGCGTGTCTGCAGCGCCCTGCTTCAGCCGCTCTGCGTTCTCTAGCCTGGGCTCTGGCGCCCCCTACCTCCTGAGCTCACGACTGCTCACCTCCTCCTTCTGTGCCGAGGAGGTCATCTCAGCCAGCCAAGCGCAGCAGGCCGAGGCCAGCCAGCAGGAGGAGGAGGAGGAGGAGGAGGAAGAGGAGAAGAAGGAGGAAGAGGAGACGCAGGAAGAGGAGGAAGGTCAGTGCTGGAGTTTGCCAAATCGTTTCAAGGTTTAGTGGACCTAGACCTAATATTTATGTTTCATTGTTGAGCTTCTGCCCAAACTCGAAAAACAGCTTCAGTCAACCACAAGGAACAACTCCAAAAAGCTCTTAATTAATCTTCTTTGTTGTATTTATTGGAGATAAGTTACAGAATGTGTTATATTGTCATTTAGGTGTTTGATAGCTAGCTGTTTAGCTGCTTAGATGTTTAGCAATTTTTGCAGTCATGCATTGGGTAATAACATTCCTTTAATATGTGTTGCCTTTCCAACCGCATGCATTGTGTTTATTTCTCAGGAGTTTAGAATAATCAAAATGGCCACATTATGACACAAAATGGCTCCCCGTTTTTTCAACAGGAGGTCAGGAAGAAGCTGAAGAAGGAGAAAAGGAGGGTGAGGCAGAGGGGGATAAAGACGGAGGAGAAGAGGAGGGAGAGGGAGAAAAAGAAGCAGAGGCAGAGGTGGAGGAGGAGGAGGGAGATAAGGAGGGAGGAGAGGAGGACGGGGGAAAAGAAGCGGCAGATGAAGAAGATGGCACTAAAGATGAGGGAGGAGAAGAGGCAGCTGAAAAAGAGGGGGAGGAAGAAGCAGGAGAGGACAAGGTAGAGAAGAAAGGAGGAGATGGAGAAGAGGAGGAAGGAAAGGAGGAGGGGGGAAGCGGCGAAGCAGCCACCGAAGGAGAAGAGAAGGGAAAGGAAAAAGAGGTGGAACAGCCAAAGGGAAAGCCAGAAGAAAAGAAGAAAGAGGACGTGAAAGAACAACCAAAGGAGAAAAAGAAGGAGTAGGCCTAGGATTTCCCCTGCGTGAGCCGGCAACCCAGCATAACATCCCTCCGATAAGGCAAACCGACAAGATAAAAACCACACCTGTTAAATGCCGAGGTGCATTCCTCAAAAACGGCACAGTCATGTATCAAAATGCAACTGCAACATGTAACTGCTTGCAAAGATCCTCAACTGCTGCAAAGTGCTAGAAGCGAGATGTAGATATATGTGCATGGTCTGTGTGCTTGTGTGTGTGTGTGTGTGTGTGTGTGTGAGAGAGAGCTAGTGCTTGACCAAACTTCCTGTTCAACAGATACATGTCAGAGTTAGTTTCTTAGCATATATTCAGACAAGGATGCGTCTGAAATGCAAATGCACAAACCTCACCTCTGCTCCACTCTTTCAGATTAAAATATAAACTTGCTCATCCAAGATTTCCATGATTTATCCTTTTCTTTAAAAAAAAAAATCAATTAAACAATTATGGGAAATATACTGGCTGATATGAACATATATGGTCCCATTGTAGGAGGGGGTTCCCTGGTGTCCTGGCTAAATTCTCAACCTGCCTCTTTCAACTTGCCATCTAATCATCCCCTGATTTAATTGGCCTCTCCACCTCAGCTGGTGTGTGGTGAGCATTCCGCAAAATGGCTGCCGTTGCATCACCCAGGTGGGTGCTACACATTGGTAGTGGTTGAGGCGAGCTTAAAGAGCTTTGAATATGAGAAAAGTGCTTTATAAATGCAACAATCTATCTATCTATCTATCATTCTAACAGGGACTGGTGACAGGTAACCTGATTGGGCCAATGGGGTGATAATAGGGCAAAAAGAAAATGGGGCGATAATAGGGCAAAAAGAAAATGGGGCACACAAGCACAGCACCATTAGCACACTAGCACTGCATCATTAGCACACTAGCACTGCACCATTAGCACACTAGCACAGCACCATTAGCACACTAGCACAGCACCATTAGCACACTAGCACAGCACCATTAGCACACTAGCACTGCACCATTAGCACACTAGCACTGCACCATTAGCACACTAGCACTGCACCATTAGCACACTAGCACTGCACCATTAGCACACTAGCACTGCACCATTAGCACACTAGCACAGCACCATTAGCACACAAGCACAGCACCATTAGCACACAAGCACAGCACCATTAGCACACAAGCACAGCACCATTAGCACACACGCACAGCACCATTGACACACACGCACAGCACCATTGACACACAAGCACTGCACCATTAGCACACAAGCACAGCACCATTGGCACACAAGCACAGCACCAATGGCACACTAGCACAGCACCATTAGCACACAAGCACTGCACCATTAGCACACTAGCACTGCACCATTAGCACACAAGCACAGCACCATTAGCACACAAGCACAGCACCATTAGCACACAAGCACAGCACCAATGGCACACCAGCACAGCACCATTAGCACACTAGCACAGCACCAATGGCACACTAGCACAGCACTATTAGCACACTAGCACTGTACCATTAGCACACAAGCATAGCACCATTAGCACACTAGCACTGCACCATTAGCACACTAGCACTGCACCATTAGCACACAAGCACAGCACCATTAGCACACAAGCACAGCACCATTAGCACACAAGCACTTCACCATTAGCACACAAGCACAGCACCATTAGCACACTAGCACAGCACCAATGGCACACTAGCACAGCACTATTAGCACACTAGCACTGCACCATTAGCACACTAGCACAGCACCATTAGCACCTATGGCACCGGCCAGGCCAGACCTTCAGTTCAGAGGGGATGTTTCGACTTCATAGGGTCTACAGTGCAGTCTCTCTCAATAATGCCAGATATGCCCAGTGGGATCCATAAAGCCGCGGCTCCATATTCTCCTATGACCCGGTAATTACTTTCTGATCCCTGTAGGAGACATGAGTCTCTGGTCGCAATCTCAAGAACCATATATTCTACTATGCTACAAGTGAAAATGAAATTTTTATTCAATTTACAACTTTCTTTTGTCTTCCAATATACAGTCAACTCCAGAATTATTGGCACCCTTGATAAATATACACAAGAAACACTGTAAACTAAAAAATAACACCAATATTGATATGAACATCAATGCAGGCTTCTCCTCATACATTCCTCGTTTTCCACCAAACATGTCGATGGTGTGTATGGCCAAAACTTTCCATCTTAATCTGACCATAGCACTCTCTTCCAGTCATAATTCCGACGGCGCTTAGCCAAACTTTGTTTGATTTTATTTACAATAATTGTTTTTGGTGCCAATAATTTTCACATCTATGGTTTTCAGACAAACATTATATTATTATTATATTATTATTAATAATAATAAAAGACATTGGATCATAACAGTAAATGTATTGAAATAAAAGTATATAGATTTCCCTGGGAAAACATAGATCATTATCGGTGATGTTTATTATATGTAGCCTTTTTTCTTCATTTTTATTAAGGTTGCTAATAATTCTGGAGCTGACTGCAGTTACAGTTACAGTTACAGTACTTGCAGTATGTCAAAAAAAACTTCCAGCTGAGTATTAGCATAATATGTGGTTTCTTCCTTCTTGCTGTCGACTCGCAGCTCTTAAAAGAGAGAATAAGTCTAAAATGTCTGCACGAGTCTGATTGGAGAGGAGGAAAACCCCTTCCATTTGCCGGTGGTTTTATTTTATGCAGTTAGCTGCATTTACAAACGCTTTTTTATTTATTTATTTATGTACAACGGGAATGCTTGTGTACAGGCTGCTTACAATGAATTAAATTACTTATTTATGCAAGTCATATTGGCAATACTTATTATCACACATCTCATTTGTAATATATCGTTATATATATATTCCATATCTGGAATTTCATATATTACAAGATTATCATGCGCATAATGACATGGTAAGCGTGTGTGTGCGTGCTTGTGCGTGTGTTTCTGTTTTGGACTGTTGTAATAGATCGTTCTGGTATGCGTTTCTGCAGAATACTGTACTGTACGCTAATAGGCAGTAGTTCGAATTCCGACGTTGTCTTCCCAGCGTCACCTCTAATAACCCCGCATTGCAGTGTCGGTGGAGGAAAGGTGCGCATTGCCTCGGGACTCCGAGCGATACCCCCAAACTTTCTACCCAACCAATGAATGGGTCAGACTGACAAAGCAAAAACAAAATCCCGCCCCTACTGTTGCCGACGCCGGTAACGCAAACGTTAGTGGTTGCTAGGCTGTCAGCAATACATCTACGTCTAGTTGGCATTTTGACTGCAGCGATTAGACCTGCAAACTTTAGCTAAGCAACTTCGTCCAATACCGATGCTGTTCTGCGACACGATGAGGTAATCCTCCTAGAGGCAGACTGAGGCTACTAAATATTTTGGTGCGTTTCTGCATTTACTGTATTTAATGCTTCTCCTCGCTTTATTTATTTCGACTACATTTCTGCGCATTGCGTACTGAAGTTGCAGTAACATAGTGATTCGATCGCATTTTTAGGAGAGTGGCGCAGCAGAAATATACGGATGTTATCAGGCTTTAATAATTATACCACCAACTTAACAAAAGTTGTTGATTAAGTTGTGAATGTGTTCGTAACTACAATGTTCTTGTCATCTTCGGATGTAAGTTTTTCTAGAACTACTGTACTGTGTTCGATTATTAAAAATGTAACTAAAACACTGCCGACAATAAATAAAAAACTGCTTCATGTTTTATTCTATGTAAAACCCTGTTATGCACGTGACGTAACCGACCAGCTGCTGCGCTTTCTTTTGGTTAGCTGGATTTCCGCTGGCCGCGGAAGGTAAGCTTCCGGAGTAAGTGTGGATTAGTAGATGTAGCCAACAGTTACCTATCGATCGGCACGCTCATCTAAACATGTAACCTTTAACACTTAATTAACGCGCTGTTACAAACAGAACAGGTTACACAGAACAGACTGGAAACAGTGCCTCGATGTGAATCATGGGAAACTCCGCAAGTAGACCTAATATTTTCAAAGAATTCCAGCCAATCCGTTGTCAAATTGGTTCTTTTGTTGCCATAATTTACTAATAGAATCAGCCAAACAGCATTAATCAATAATTAGATAACGTGCACAACAAATACCGAAATGCATTGGCTGTGTGAGCCTGACACAGGAAATAGGGAGGCTGTCGGGAGTGATGGAAGTGAACCCTTTAGGATTATTTGACGATGCCCATGCAGTTTAACGGTGTGTTAAATATTCTGTTCACAGAATACATTATACACAGCCTTGTTTTACCACCGTGACGTGGATTCCATCCTGTTATCGCGGAGGTAATGCGCCAGAGTATTAACATCAAACGTCCATTCAGTGGAAACAGAGAACGAAATTCAAAATAAAAGTTAATAAAGGCATCAGACAAGAAAGGATTCTAGTATGACATTTTATTGAGCAGGTGCTGCTGAGAAATGTTCATGGCGAGTAAAGACAAGGGTTGCAAACTGTAGCACCTCATTTATGTTGGATCGGTTCATTCTATGCATACATGAACATGTTTTTTGCGTGTTTTCATGTTAATCTTTTAATTGCACTCATATGATGAACATAATAAACATCGACAGACAGACAGCATTTTAAGGCTAGGAGTTTTTTCCGGTTTCCATGGTTATTTGCTTCAGATTTGTGTACTCATCTTACCTTCACTTTACCTCACCCTTCTAGTGAATTTATTGTATATATATATATATATATATATATATATATATATATATATATATATATATATGGCTCAGTTGGTTTCTTTTCATAAGGCCGCTTCTTTTAAACATATTTCTCTACAAACATGTTTTTCGACTCTCCCACCCAAGGCCACGTCACCCTTACCCTAACCCCCCCTCCCCCCCATATCAAATAGTATCTCATTGCAGTCTCACATCTCTCATTCTCCCACTGTTTCAGAATATTCTCTCCGCATGCTCTACGATTAGTACCTACGTAAGACAGTTTATTTTCTCCCAAACTCTATGGAGGGTACATTTCTTTGAGCTTCGCATGCAGACGCCCCTGACCTGAACTCCCTTCCTATGTGTTGCACAAAACAAAACAAATGAAAAAGAAGAAAACGAAATATTCTGACTCCCGTGTCTCCCTCCCGCATCTGCAGTAAAGCCCATTTAAAGCTGTCACTCGGCATGCATTTTTGAATTTTAGCTTGTCGCGTCTTTATGGCTTCCTTTATGCTTCTTTTTTTGAGTGAATATCTTGAATAAATCTTTCTAATTTCAATGAATTTATTTTGTGAACTTTGTTATGCTATTTCTCGATTTGATTATTTGTCTGGTCCTCCCCTCCCCCTCTCCCTCTCCCTCTGTCTCTCCGTTCGAACACGCTCCGCCCGTTCACTCCGTTTCCGTGATTTGCTTGACCGTTTGAGAGGAGTGCTTCTCCACCTTCTTGGTGGCCACCATTTTCTCCTGGACTGTGGCCCCCACCTCCTCCACCGTCTGGGTCACGGTGACCGACTTGGTGACATGTTGGGCCCCGTCCTCTCCCGTGGTGATGGTCTCCACGGTTTTGGTGATGACCACCTTCTGGGCCGGTTCGTCCTTGGTTTCCTCGTCCTTGGTTTCCTCGTCCTTGGTAGGGCTCTCGTCCACACCGTTGGCGATCACCTGCTGCTTCTCGCCGCCCTTCTTGTCCTCCTCGTCTGACCCTCCCTTCTCTGCATCTCCTTCCTTCTCTTTCTTATCTCCCTTCTTCTCAGCTGCTGGCTCCAGGGCGCTCTTCTTCTCCTCTTTATCAGTGGCAGGTTTGGGTGCCTCTTCCTTGGTTGGGGCCTCTTTGGCGGGAGCGACTTCTTTCTCCTCCTTCTTCTCTACTTTCTCTTTCTCTGGCTCCTTCTCCTTTTCAGGCTCTTTCTTCTTCTCTGGTTCTTTCTGTTTCTCCTTCTCTACTTCTTTGGGTTTCTCAGGCTCTTTATCTGCCTCTTTGGGTTTCTCAGGCTCTTTCTCTACCTCTTTTGGTTGCTCTACCTCTTTCTTTTTCTCTGGCTCTTTTGGTTTCTCTGGCTCTTTCTCTTCTTTGGGCTTCTCTTTCACAGCCTTGCTGCTTTCCTCTGCCTCCTTCTTTTCCTCTTTCGGTGCCTTGTCGCTCACTTCTTCCGCTCCTCCTTTGTCAGCGACCTTATCCTCCTTTCCTCCCTCCTCTTCGCTGCCGGTCTCTTTCTCCGGCTTGGCCTCTTTCTCCGGAGAGGCCTTAGGTTTGGCGGCGTCAGGGCTCGGGATGGACTCCTCCACTGCGGCTTCACCCTTCTCCTCCTCTTGGCCCTCGTCATCTCCCCCCTCGTCCTTTCCCTCCGTCTCCTCTTCTTTCTCCTCCCCCTCTCCGGCTTCACCTTCTCCCTCCTTTTCTTCTCCCTCTTCCCCCGCCTCTTCTTCTTCTTGGTCTCCACCCTCTTCCTTCTCTCCAGGAGGGCTGGCGCTCACTTTTGCCTGGGCGGAGGCCACCACCTCCTCCTCATCCTTTTCTGCTTCTTCTTCCCCTTCTGCCTCTCCCTCATCTTCTTTTTCTTCCTCTCCTCCCTCGCCTTCCTCCTCTTCACCCTCCCCTTCCTCTGCTTGCTCTCCCTCTCCCTCTTCTCCTCCTTCTTCTCCTTCTTCATCCTCCTCTCCCTTGCTCAGCACAGCGGACAGCTCTTCGGCCATTTCTGCCAGGGCTTCCTCCATCTCGGCCTTGTCGTCCTCCACTTTGGTCTCCTCGATGATCTCCTCCACAAACTTGTGCTGGACCTTGAGCTTGGTGGTCTCTGACTTCACTTTGGTGGGCTGGCGGTAAGTGTAGGCGGGGCCAGAATACGAGCTGAAGTGGGTCTCCTCTCCTTCCAGAAGCTTCCTGCAGGGGCAAAGCAAACCGGAAGTAGGGGAAATTGAGACCTTTCTAGTTTGCAGTTTCCGAACGGACACAACAGCAACATTCACTCCTCACGGTGTGCGGTTGTATCCACTGTCACATAAATAAGGAGATGGGCTCAGTTCACACAAGCTAAGTTTTTTTGGTTAGACTTTTGACTTAATAAATTAATCAACCAATATAATAAATTACCTAAATCTATCACATTTTGTTTAGATGGCAAAGTAATAATAATCATAATAACAACATTTTATCCAGTGCTTTTCCTGACACTCAGGTGATGAGGGAGAAACCAATGTCTAGCACCCCCCTGGGTGATGCCCCGGCAGCCATTTTGTGCCAGAACGGTCACAACACATTAGCTGAGGTGGAGAATGATTTTTTTTTGTTGCCAAATGAAACTAGGGGATGAATGTAGCAAGTTGAGAGAGCCAGGTTGTGAAATTAACCAGGACCCTGGGGAACCCCCTAATCATTGTGTCATCCTTTAATGGCTGCAGTGAGAACCACAGTTTAATGCCTCACCTGAAAGGCTGAGTGTCCCCATCACTGCACTGGGGCATCGCCCCCTACTGGCGCAACAAAGCACAACATCCAGCTGCAACTTTGTTTTCCCAGGCAGACACAGTAACCAAGCAGACCTGCTTAGCTTCAGCCATTCAGCAAGAGCATGAGACATGATATTGGGCCGCTGGCAATGGGAGTTAAATACAGGCTGTACTTAAGGCTGTACACAGTCTTAGTGTGACTGTGTTTAAGTTAAGGACTCAAATTCAGCAACGCCAAACAGATTTTTGTATATTAATGCATTGTGCAATTGTATTATTTACCCAATACTATTTAATCACAGACATAGCTATGCAATATTCAAGGGAGTGATTCTCACTGGTTTTTGTTTTTGCCTTAATAGCAGCAAGCAATTAAGACCCAAAAAGCCGGGTGAGGTGAGCTAACTGTGTAATTAACTGCTTTAATTGATCAATTAAGTGCGAAGTAGCAACAAAAGCCAGCACGCCCTGTGGCTCTCCAGGACCAGGAGTGAGGACCGCTGATCTTTGGTAAGTTAATCCACATGGAGAGGAATAAACCTAGTATCAGGTGAAGCCCCTCCCTCCCCGTGGTTACTTGTCTGCACCTTACTCCCAGTGGAGTACCTGTATGCTGCGATTTCGATGTCCAGGGCCATCTTAACGTTGAGCAGGTCCTGGTATTCTCGCAGATGACGCGCCATTTCCCACTTGGTGCTCTTCAGCTCATTATCCAGTTGGTGAATGGTCTCCTGCCCGGGGTATAGAGGAGAAGTTAAAAGACCGAGAAAAAGCATACAGTCGATGGAAACGGAAAATAAACAGGGTGCAAATACAATAGGGTGTAGGATAATTAGTAATAAAATGTGTCGGCTCTTCAAGTAATTCAATTATTCGTAAATATTTTACAGAGTGTGAGTTGTTTACCGTAGTTACGAATATACTGTGGATACTAATGCATCAGCGCTTGGACGGTAATGTTTGCACTCGAGTGACACGTAAAATAATACTTCTGCCTAGTTTGGTGAAAGCACGGAAATTGTGTTTGAACTATTAAGCTCATTAGACCGCTTGCTTCTTATACGGCTGTCCTTTGGATCATGATATGACATTAACTACGCACTTTCCCCTTCCCGTTGACACCAAATAATGCGCTAATATTACTAATAGTACTTGAAAAAGTTACGCCTCAGCACGATGATCAGCTCTGTGGCTCAAGAGCGCGTAATGTGATTTATATACAAATATTATATATATACTATATATATAATTTGGGTGATTTCAGATTGGTTTGTTTCCCAGAAGTTTTTCTCCGGTGCGCTGGTAGGAGGACAAAAATAACGCATAAGAAAGACATGATTCGATGACTCAGCAAAATAAAGGGAGAACATTCCATGATCTTCTTTCCCCCATTAACCCTTAATATTTTGACTTGCATCATCACGGAGGGCGAAGGTCCCCTTTGAATGCAGAAATATTCCAGAACAGTACGCGATGCCCGCGCTGCACCAGAGAACTGCGGACGAAATTACGCACTCTGTCCACATTTGCGCACTACGAAAAGAAACATCCCCATAGAGATTCAGATTGTTTTATTTTCCTTGGTGGTGCACATAGACTTTTAAATGAGTGGAAATAGCCTAAATGGCTGCTGCAATAAACTAGACTGCAGTGACCGGCTATTAAAAAAGCGATTGTCAGCTGCAATTTTTATGATGTTGCGATTTCTGTGGTTGGTTTCGGCATATGAGAAGGCTATTGGAAACTATACAAAAAGTAATTTGAACGTCATAATCAAACAGGCCTATTTATCAATAAAAACGTCCAGAGACTAAAAATGGTCACTTTGGTTTCATGTATGTTTGATTATTTCATTTATTTCACACCGAAGATGTTCAGCATTGAAGTTGTCCATAAATGAAACGCGATGGATGAAATATTATATACATATCATACAGTACATATGCTACCATAAAATAGGTTAATGGAAGCAACACTAAAACTTATCAGCACAAGTAAAAAAGGCAAATATCCTTAAACATTAACTATTCTAAAGCGAGTGAAGTTTATTATCAATTTATGAACATTTTATATTTATTAAGGCAACCGTCTCACCTGATAGCTGGCTAGGTCGTTGTTGTGTCGGTCCTCGATTTCGTTTAGTTGCCTCTCCAGAGAATCCTTAGTACCCCGGACAGACTCCAGCTCGATGGTTTTGGTCTGAAGCTGGCGGCGGTACTCGGAGATCTCATCACGGGCGGACTTGATCGCGTCCTTATTTTGCTCCGCGGCTTCCGTCAGCTTGGCGAAGCGGCACATGAACCAGTCCTCCACTTGCTGCAGGTTCTGGGACGAGTGACCCTCGAGTTGCGTGCGGATCTCTCGGAGTGCCTCGGTGATGTCGGTCTTTTGGAAATCCCTCCTCTCAACGGTTATCTGCGACGCTTGCACCTGAGCTAGCAAGTCGCTCACCTCTTCTTCGTGGTTGTTGCGGATAAAGCCTATCTCGTCCTGGAGAGACTGTACTTTTTTGTCCAATTCGTCCTTCGCCAGATCGGAGTCGCCCATGTCTTTCTTCAGGGCACGGATGATGGCTTCCGTCTCCTCCCTGATGCGTGCCTCTTCCTCGAAGCGGTCCTTCAGCCGCTGAATGTCATCCTCGATGTGGTCGGTGTCGAGTTGGATCTGCGCCTTGTCGTGGTGGATCTGCTGCAGCATGGAACGCAGCTCCTGCAACTCCTGGTCGTAAATATCGCCCAGCTGGGATTGCGACACCTGCTTCTGTCGCAGCGATTGGATTTCCGTCTCCAGCTGCTTGTTCTGCTGCTCTAGGTAATGCACCTTGTCGATGTAACCGGCGAAGCGGTCGTTAAGTCCCTGAAGTTGTTCCTTCTCGTTTGAGCGCTTGTAGTCCCCATTGAAAACAGAGGACTGGCTGAAATCACCACTGTCGCAGGAGCTAAGCACGGTAGCGCTGTACGCTCGGGACACTGGCAAATTTACCGTCCTCTTATAGGGGGTTGACAGAGCTGAGCTTTGGCTAGACCTCGACCAAGACTGGGATCGGAATCCGCTAGACGGGGACCCGCTGCTGCGGCTGTAGGTCCGTGAATCCATTACTCTCCGATACGGGCTCCCTATAGTTTCCAGTGTATAGCTCATCCTGGGAGACTTTGGATGCGTCTATCGGTGTCGGAGCGGTGCGTGGCAGAGATGTGGAGAGGGTATACTGTACGTGCGTGTGTGTGGTGTGTGGCTCTCACAGCGCCGGTAACTCTGTCGACCTGCTTTATATACCGGAGGCGTATTCGCTAACAGGGCAAGAATGACACTCCGTTTTCTTATCGAGCGATTGATCCAGTGAGGTGGCAGTGTTTCAGATCGGTTTCTTCGTTCAGTCTCCTTAGTGGACCTGGAGTTGCGATGACAATGCCACGTGGATTAATACGTGGGCGCAAGTAGAAAAAACCCTAAAAGGCGCATCTGAACAGGTAGGAAAATCTTCGAGAGGCTGGGGTGTCTGCGGACCCCATGCACATTCACACGATGCAGAGAACTCGCTGAGTCACTCCAAGTTAATTTTTTTATTAAGGGGAAATAAAAAAGTCCACCCTTCGCCCACCTTCTGAATTCTCTTCCATAACACGAAATGGATAAGTGGAAATTATTAAACAAATCAACGGCTAGAGTTGTATCGTTACATTTGTGGGAGAAAAGTGTGTTTAGTAGGCTATACGCACAATAAAAAGGCCATTGGTATTCAGAAGACAATACTTCTGGACGTTGTTATTCAAGGACGTTTGCAGTCGAAAGAACAAAGGCTATTTTGTCCTTCAAGAGAGCCAAGTAATGTATTATTGTATGCAGTATTGTTAATATTATTTCATTATTATTTTTAAAAAATATATAAACGTATTAACATATTTAGATCGGTGTATTTGCAGCATAAGTACTTTTAATAGCACATGCATCCTGCCTGAAAAGGAACGATGCGTAAGTATTGTATTTATGTCGCTTTGAAACGATCAGAAATCTGACGTTTCAATGCAGGTACCATGGACAGCGACACACAAGAACCAGTGGCTACGCCGCAACATACTGTACATTTCTACAAAATATATGGCTCATAGGTGTTAGACGTTGGTTTTTAGAAACGGACGAGCAAGCACACAAACAAATACAAAAAACACAGAATCCCCCCCATTATTTTCACCGAATGAGTCGACTGAAATTACGGGGGGTGAGGATCAGCAGTTATTACCCCTTCCCACGATACTGTAATATTAAAAGTGACCTAATATTACAGTTCCTTATCCGAACACTGTATGCTACAGTGCCCAGTACAATGTACACCATGGATTTTGCTGTGTATGTAACATTTCTAGGTTGTATTTATTGTTTACACTTATTATTAGTCACAGAAAATAAATCGGTTTCCATAAAAAAAGTTACGGGACAGGCGGGCTGCCTCTCCGAAGTCTTGTTTTCGAAGGATGTGAGGCGTATAGTTCAAAACAATAGGCAATAGATTATATGTTATGGTGCATGTTCTATTGCAAGTATGAATGAGCATTGAAGCAATTTGGTTGAAGTCTAAAATAAGGCCCCAATTATCTTTCTTTCTCAGGATGCTCTGAACATGCAAGCACCCAGTCTGTAGTTTATGTGCAGTAAAGGCATTTATAGCCCTATGTTGCACATAATTTAGAGAGTCTAATTTTCTCTAATAACCAAAGAAAAACAACATGTCAGGTCCTTACATGTAAACATATACTTTTGTACTTTGTACATTGGATAAAAGGATACTACTTTAGAATATAAACGGAAGCTTTTTAAAACTTTGTTGGAAGAGCCGAATGTGTCAAGCCACTGGATCTACAGCACAGCAATTTGTTATGCAGTAAACTGTGTTTTTTGTCTGTTTGTTTGTTTGTTTGCTTTACTTTTGAGCAAACACATATTTTCCGAATGATAGTTTCTGTTATTACAGTCGTAAATATTGCGAGCTGTACTCGTGGGACCGGCAGGTTTGCTCTCAGCACAGGGCTGGATACCGACTACTTTTTTGCTGCGTCATATTTAATCACATCGCTTTCCGGTCTGGTATTGTACTGCTATAGTTATAATTAATTTAGTCCTCCGCAATTAATTTCACTCTGGACTTTCTGCAGTTATCCTGTTCTCTCCCTTGATGATTCCGTTTTCACAGGAGAATGGTTGGATATCAATGAAAGACTGTTATTGCAAAAACGCTGTCGTCTTTGGCCTTTGGTCTGGTGATTCGTGTGCGGGGAGAGCAACGCTGTGGGCCAGAACGTAGGGCCTGGCTTTTAATACAACACAACTATGCAGTTCTAACACCCTCACTGTTGCATATTTATGATATAACCGCAGTTTAATTCAATCCGATCAGACTTTCGCCTCTTAAATAGATTGCTTTCTATATTGCTACGCAGGCTATTATGTGTATGTATTATGTACAGACAAAACCCGTAACCTTTCGTAAGTGCAGTACCTTAACCATTTTGTCACACTGCGAAAATGTGTCTATTTTTTAAAATAAACAAATAAATAAATAAATAAATTTCTGGACACAAAGCCAGATTCCAGAAGTTTTCTTGTTTAACTTTTAGCCACGGCATTGGCTGGCCTAATTATGCCAGTGTGAAAAAGCAGTACCGTAAGGTCAATTTAATTTTCCCCAAAATGCTATTTTTGTATAAAACAAGTTCACAGACTAAACTCGTTTCCTAATTTGGCACGGGAATGGTGTTACATATGAATGCTTCAAACCTGCCATGTTAGGAGCAAAAATAATCTAAAAATGAGATGTCATATTTTTTGTGAGATAAATTGTGCACCCTCTCTGCTACGCACTCTTTGGAATATGAATATGGAGGGTAGGATTGGAGTGTTTGTTGTGGAAACGCACCCACTGGCCTGCACAGCTGCTTGCCTGCAGGGCAGCCCTGACAGAAGCGGCCATGAGGGGGCGCTGTGGAGCCAGACTTCTATTTCCCGATGAGTCATGTGAGGTCAGTTGTTATCTAAAACCAAAAGGACCTCGAAAATACAGAGTCAAAGCCCAGTTCTTACTCTTGCAAATTAAGACTGGAGATAAACGACTCATTGTTTTACTGGTGACTATTTCTGTACTATTCCCTTGTAAGACTTCCTTACACAACATTTTATTTAGCAGAAGCTCTTATCCAGAGGAACATACAAAAAAGCGCACACCAAGGTCAGAGAACAAACTACAGAACAGGTCAGATAAGGTACAATTATAAAGCACTGGCTGCGTTTATGTTTGGGGTCTAATTGAGCCCAACAGTTTAAATAAACACACAATTATTGTCATAGAAATATTTGACACTTTGTCACCAGAATGACTAGGCTTTTATTCATAAATATGAATAATCTGTGAGAAACATCTCATTTTACAGCCTAAGGTATAGTAAGTGAAAGTTTGGCACCTGTATGGTATTTATTAATTAGAAAATGAAAACATCATAAAGTATCAATATAAAAGGTTAACTGGTTTTTAAGAGATGTCAAACACTGAATAGGGTCAAATTGACCCCAAACATAATTAATTCATTACATTCCTAATATAAATCCAACATAAAACAATAACATCTCTCATGTAAAATCAGCACTAATCAGCAAATACATAAGTGTCCAGCTGATAACAAAAGTATCCTCTTGAATGCTTTCCTGATAAATTCCAAGCATGTCTCTCTCTGACAATAGCCCTGCAAAAGACTACTGAAACACCTTTATGTCATTTTATGCTTGCCAGAGATGGAAAAATACTGCTTACATCCTTATCCTGGATATTTTATTGGAAAATGAAGACTTTGCCTGCCTTCATGCATTATGGATGATTATCCAATATCTGCACAGCCTTGCAATCAGGCAAAGTCACTCCATTCCAAAATGGCACCTTCTTAATGGCTAGAGACACTCTCTGCACATTTTTTAAATTGCTGTAAATGTGTTTAGAAATAATACTTTTGTTTTGCTTCATGCTCTTTATATTAGGCCTGTTTTATTTTTTCTATTTCTCATATTGACACAGCTGTTTGTATCAATTTGGGAGGCTATAAATTCATGCTCAAATATAAAGCACATAATGTCCTATTGAACACCAAAGCTCTGGGGACCAGCAGTATGTTTCAGCTAATAGCTAAAAATAGAGGGAAAAACTACCCCAACACAAAATATTCACAGCACCTAACAGCATTTGACACAATGTCTAACACAGCATTTAACATTATATCTAACATAGCATCTAACACAATATGTAATACAACATTTAACACAACATCTAACACAACATTTAACACACTATTTAGTAAATTATCTAACACAAAATGTAACAATATCTAGTAACATCTGCCACAATATCTAACACACTATCAAACACAATATCTAATCCAACATTTAACACAATATTTAACACAATAGAGAGTGAGGTAGGGTTTGGTTTCATTTAAGAAATACAGAGAGTGAGGTAGGGTTAGTTTAGGGTTAATTTAATTGGAGACAGAGGGTGAGGTAGGATTAATTTAATGGGAGACAGAGGGTGAGGTAGGGTTAGTTTAGGGTTCATTTAATGGGAGACAGAGGGTGAGGTAGGGTTAGGGTTAATTTAATGGGAGACAGAGGGTGAGGTAGGGTTCATTTAGGGTTAATTTAATGGGAGACATAGGGTGAGGTAGGGTGAGATTAGGGTTCATTTAATGGGGGACAGAGAGTGAGGTATTCTAGTTAATTCTGATTAATTCACTGGGGCAGGGCTAAATTTGGGATGCCTCTATGGATTTTCCTGGCAGAACACCAAAACCCAGATATTTTTGGGACCTCACAACTGGGGTAGTGAGGTGGGGCAGAGGCGGACACCAAAAATAGGTGTTGCAGGTAAGCACAGGTATAAAAAATCAAAAACCATTCAGCCATTCCACAAACATCATGCTACACAGTATTAGACATCCAGCAAACGGTCAAAATTTGGCCAAATAAACATACCTGCCAATGCCAGTCATGTAGCTGGATGTCAGCATTGAAAACTGCAGAGAGACTATTCATATGCATGACGCCAAACTGGAGCGGGAGCAGCTGTGCTTTGTCAGGTTGTCCTCGACAATGTCAACTGCCTCCTGTGGACAGAAACTTGGCTGTGTTAACATAATGACCTTGAAGGTGCTGGTAGTGCTAAAACAATGACCTTCGAGTAACAACACTCTACTGGAAAGAGGTATTGTCTTTGGCTGCCTTTGAATCACTACTGTAAATTAATTCAGCAAGGGCTTAAAAACCAACAATCTCACAAATCTTTCATGACACGTGAAACAAAACATCCTGTCGAGAAGAGGGAAGAGGGGGTAAAGTAAAGACAACACGAAGGAAAGATAATAACATCATTATGAACAGTAATATATTATTAATGTCATTTATCATTTCAGATAGTATACAACATTCAAGATTTCTATCTTTCCATCATAAGATTTTCCACACAATATTTGCCCAATATTCATAATCATAATTTATAATTACATGCACACACACATAGTTTACAGCTGTTTTTAGGCTTCCTTGTTAGATTTAAGTCACGGAGAGTTCTCAGTGGATAGACTCCCTGACATACGTATACTGTAACACCGGGCCCTTGGGTGAGTCCCTTCAGCCCTTCAGCCAGCCTCTCTGCTCAGACGGGCTCTGACTGCAGCATGGCTGGAGCCGTTTCAAAGGGCCACTGCAGCAAACCCCGCAGATCTCGCCAGCCTGCGGTCACGCTTCAGTCCGCTCTGGAGGAGGGGGGTGGGAGTGAGCAGTGGGGTTGTTGAAGGTATGATTCCTAGAGTACCACTAAGAATAGCTCTTGGAAGAGGACAGCTCAATCTAGCCACATAGTGGAAACAACGCATTTTAAAGTCATCTTTTGCTGAGTACCCATGGCAGTTTGTTTATTAAAGCTGAAATGAACATTTTGCAGATTACCAAAAATAAATACAATAATATTAATTTTAATATTAATATTAATAATATGAAGGGCACATTTTTTTAAAAGGGACTGTATTATATCATACTGTAATTATTTTAATATTAAGGACAAATCTCAGTATGACTGGATAATATACTGTAGTTATTTGAAAATTGAGGGTGAACCTCACATGACCGTATTATATGATGCTGAATTTAGTTGCATATTAAGGCTAAAATTGCAGTATGACTGGATGATATCACATCCATGATGTGATATCCATGCCTCTCTCTGAAGGACACCAGCACAATGTTTACTCCAATGGAATGTTGCCGTCAAAACCAGGCACCCATAATGTACCTCTCAGGTTCTCTCTCACACAAATCCCACTGCACAGGGAACAGAGGGTTTTATGGCTGACAGGTTTTTGATGAAAAGAAGGTTGGAGGTTCCTGAGAAAAGTTGTCAGTTGTCAAAGACAACTATTTTACCTTTAAACTGTCATAAAATGTGCAGAGTCCGTGCAAAATAGATGAATGTTCACTCAAGTACAGTAATTACACATACATTAAAAGGAAAAAATAACAAGGCCTACAGGCACAGCTAATAAAATATAGGGAGTATTTGTTTTACCAAGCGCAGTGACCCAAAAAGTGCTTTGTATCTGAGGTATTTCTGGAGAAACCAAATACTTGTTTTTTACAGTAATTGTTTTTATTTTTTAAATATACTTTCTTAAAACCGTATCAGTTTAAAAAAAAAAACTTTTCATATGATATTTCGAACAAGTCACCAGATATCTTGATGGATATCTTGATATCTTAATGGATATCTTGAATACTATGGTCAAAGTATTGTGATAATTTTCTGTAGAATAATGCAGTTGTGTGCACTATGTATTTACACGATGTAAGGATTTTCAAGTAATTGAAGCCGTGTAGGTGTTGAACTCTGGCATGGCTCTATGTATTTGAGCAGATTTCTGCGAAGTATGTCTGTTATACACGGGGATGTACGTGGGCATGTACCTGCATGCTTCTTGCATAATTCTGTGTGTGTGTGTGTGCGTGCGCATGTGTGTATGTGTGTGAATTTATATATGTGTGTGTGCATGTGTATGTGTGTGAATATGTGTGTTTGTGCTCTTGAATGTGTGTGCAAGTGTGTGTGTGTACACTTTGTCAGTGTATGCTCATTTATTTTACCGGTGCAAATGAATGTATTTTATGGGGTCATAGCGTTGCCCTGAAGCCTTCATGTTTGTATATTGCACATTCAGACGTATGGCACACTCTGGGCAGAGTAGCCCTGCTGCACATCCCTAAACACACTCTACACACAAGTGCTCTTCTCTATACTCTCTGAAAGCTCTCCACCCTGCTCCCAGACCGTGTTAATGCATCCTGGGAGCAGATCCTGTACACAGCAGTAATGGAGCAGCCTCAGGCCATAGGGTTACAGTATGGGCTACCGTGTTAGCAATAATGCTAATATCTGTGCATTTACCTAATACCTGATTTTGCGCATGTACATATATAACTAGCTGTGCTTGTGCATGGGTGTGTGTTTCTGCATATACAGTATGTGTGTATAAGTATCTATGTACAGGCGTTTTTGTGTATGGGTGTGTATACATGCGCAAGTGAATATGCTTACGCATAATTGTGCATTCATGCACATGCATACTGTATGTGTGTACTTGTATGTACGTATATGTTTGTATTTGTATTTAAGTACATATTTAAGAACGTGTGGTTTGTGTGTGCTGTGTGGATATGTTTATGGGAACTTGTTGTGCGCTTGTTCTCTTTTCCAAAATATTTAACCTCATTTCCAAAACATGGGTACCATTACTGAAACGGATGTTCATTGACAAGTCAATTTTCATTTACAAGTCAATTTACTCAACTGAACATAATATTTTGCTTTGAAATGTGTGTGCCGAATCTGTAAGTGTTCTTGTTTCATTTCTGCACATTCTTTTTTTAAATATGCCTGCTTTCAAATAAATATCACAAATATAAGTGGAAGATCATTGAGCGTGTTTCTGTAATGAGATCAATTTAATTATATATTTGTTTTTGTAAAAAATATATGTTTTCAGTTTCATTTAACTCTAAAAATATCAAAGATTCTACTTCCTTTCTAATGTTCCTGACTTTTGCAGTAATAAGAATTTGCATTATACAATATTAACCATAAATGTTTTAAAATGAACATTCTCAATTGCCTCAGACCTTGTTTATTATGAATTGAAATTATTTTGTTTTTATATACTGTATGCCTTTTGAAAAATGTCATGCATTACATTTTGAGGATTTGACCCATATGTGCATGTACAGGCCAGCGACGCAGTACGGGTGGAGAACAGAGCGGAGAGACCAGCGACGCAGTACGGGTGGAGAACAGAGCGGAGAGACCAGCGACGCAGTACGGGTGGAGAACAGAGCGGAGAGACCAGCGACGCAGTACGGGTGGAGAACAGAGCGGAGAGACCAGCGACGCAGTACGGGTGGAGAACAGAGCGGAGAGACCAGCGACGCAGTACGGGTGGAGAACAGAGCGGAGAGACCAGCGACGCAGTACGGGTGGAGAACAGAGCGGAGACCAGACTGATGAATGCTGGGCAGTGCTGGGATGCCAGCTGGCTCAGTCTCTGACCTTTGCCCTCTCTCTGAGGCTCAGACGCTCGCTAGCCCTGCTGGCAGTCCCGGCTCCTGCCACGCTCCTGATGGGGTCACATGACCCCCGCAGCCGTGGCTGGACCACTGCCTCTCCTGCTTACTTTGGAATGGAGAACCAAAAGGCTGACTGCAGGTTAGGTGCCCATTTCTTTGCCCGCATCCAAACAATCACCTTGCGCTAACGGAGCTGTCCAGCTGTGCAACATATCATTTCACTTTAAACCAGGGCTCTCGTTCTCCGGTCCTGGAGGACCGCAGTCTCTGCTGGGTTTACTTTAAATCGCCAGGCCAATTTCGGCCTCGGAAACAAGCGATGGAGATCAGTGACTTAAATTAAGCATTTGAGTGCAGGAACACATCAAAACCCTGCAGCGATTTGAGAGCCTTACCTTAGGGTTTAGCGCTTTGTCTGTGACAGGCTATAGCCTAGTGGCTAAGGCGCTTGACTGAGACCTGGAAGGTTGGCGGTTCAAGGTTGCAGCTGTTGGGCCCTTGAACAAGGCCCTCAACCCCACATTGCTCCAGGGGGGATTGACCCTTGCTTAGTCTAGTCTAGTCTTTTGGATAAAAGTGTGGGTTAAATAAATGTAATCTAATGACTAGAGAATGGTCTGATGGGCTGTGGGGACTGCAGACTCTTAGTTTGACAGTGTGGGTGTAGTGCTGGGTAAGGGACTGGCTTTATGACCAAAAACGTCTGATGGCCTTCTATGCCTGAACCTCTGGGGGAGACTATTAGACTGTATGAACTATGGTTGTAAATGAATTCATGTGGCAGTTATTAATATTCAGACAACATTTCAGTGTCTCTCTCAAGAGGGTCTGCAATTTATTTATTGAAAATTGAATTGAAATGAATGTGATTTCTCTGTGAGCAGCAAAATGTTATTTGTTCATCAGGACCATTATCCAGTGAAAACATTGAAGATTAATTAAGGCTAAATGTAGGCTTTTAGGCTTGTACCTGGGTAAGGTGACCAGTGAGGTGAATCAATGTAAAACCTGCTGACACACCAAATCTCTCCACTGCCAAAACAAAACTCACTGAGGGAGAGAGAGGTGGGACTTACCAGCAGCAGATTCCAGATCAGCCCCTGGGCTCATGACTGCAGTTTACCTGGTGTGGGTCCGGCGGTGCTGACGAGTGTTTAGCTGATCTCAGAACAGTGGGCGTGTGAAAGCGTGGGTTAAGGAGCGGTGAAGTGCGGGCAGAGGACATTGGCATGTCAGGGTGATGTGGGGCTGGTGGGAGGGGAGTCTGCGGTGCTGAAAAGGGGTGCAGTGAGTCACCGTGGCGAGAGAGGGGTGTGGGATGATGGAGGGGGGGGGAGCATGATGTCATATCGAATGTTTTGGGAGGATTGGGGAGAGGCGGGGGTGCATTCAGGATCTGCAGTTTATCTGCAATGCATCAGCAGCTCTGCTTTCCTCCTTCTCTCCATCTATCTCTCCTTTTCTCTCCCTCTCTCTCTGTCCCTTTCTCTCACTCACTTTTTCCCTCTCTCATTCTCTCTCTCTGTCCCCTCTTTCTCTCTCTCATTCCACTTCTTCCCGTCAGTGTAGGATAGGTACCAGCAGAGCAGGGAGAATTGGGGGGGAGGGGAAGAGGGGGGGTGGTAAAGTGGACTAATTTTAGCACACTCTTCCTAAACAATACAATTCTTAATCAATTAGTCATATAATGGGAAGCGTGGTCAGTAAGGTAGTTTATCTTCAGAGTTAAATATGACCTCAGCTGTTCTAAATGCTGTGAACCCCACCTTTGTGAAAATAGCGTATGCTGTGATTTTAGGAAATAAGGACAATGGGCTCATTAGTATGAGCGAGAGGGTGTTTGCTGACACAGCTTACAGATATGGGGCTGTGCTGATACAGGGTACAGATAGGGGCTGTGCTGATACAGGGTACAGAGGGGGGGGGGTCTGTACTGATACAGGGTACAGACAGGGGTCTGTGCTGAAACAGGGTACAGACAGGGGGCTGTGCTGATACAGGGTACAGACACAGGGCTGTGCTGATACAGGGTAGACATGGGGCTGTGCTGAAACAGGGTACAGACAGGGGCTGTGCTGATTCAAGTTACAGACAGGGGTCTGTGCTGATAAAGGGTAGACACGGGGCTGTGCTGATACAGGGTACAGACAGGGGTCTGTGCTGATGCAGGGTATAGACAGGGGTCTTTGCTGATACAGGGTACAGAAAGGGGTCTGTGCTGATACAGGGTAGAGAAAGGGGTCTGTGCTGATACAGGGTACAGACAGGGGTCTGTGCTGATACAGGGTAGACACGGGGCTGTGCTGATGCAGGTCACAGGCAGGGGGCTGTGCTGATACAGGGTACAGACAGGGGTCTGTGCTGATACAGGGTAGACATGGGGCTGTGCTGATACAGGGTACAGACAGGGGCTGTGCTGATTCAGGTTACAGACAGGGGTCTGTGCTGATACAGGGTACAGACAGGGGTCTGTGCTAATACGGGGTACAGACAGGGGGCTGTGCTGATACAGGGTACAGACAGGGGGCTGTGCTGATACGGAGTACAGACAGGGGGCTGTGCTGATACAGGGTAGACATGGGGCTGTGCTGAAACAGGGTACAGACGGAGCTGTGCTGAATTAGGTTACAGACAGGGGTCTGTGCTGATACAGGGTAGACACGGGGCTGTGCTGATACGGGGTACAGACAGGGGGCTGTGCTGATACAGGGTAGACATGGGGCTGTGCTGAAACAGGGTACAGACAGGGATCTGTGCTGAAACAGGGTACAGACAGGGATCTGTGCTGATACAGGGTACAGACAGGGGGCTGTGCTGATACAGGGTACAGACAGGGGGCTGTGCTGATACAGGTCACAGACAGGGGTCTGTGCTGATAAAGGGTAGACACGAGGCTGTGCTGATACGGGGTACAGACGGGTCTGTGCTGATGCAGGGTAGACACGAGGCTGTGCTGATACGGGGTACAGACGGGTCTGTGCTGATGCAGGGTACAGACAGGGGGCTGTGCTGACACAGGGTACAGACAGGGATCTGTGCTGATACAGGGTACAGACAGGGGGCTGTGCTGATACAGGGTACAGACAGGGATCTGTGCTGATACAGGGTACAGACAGGGGGCTGTGCTGATTCAGGTTACAGACAGGGGGCTGTGCTGATACAGGTCACAGACAGGGGGCTGTGCTGATTCAGGTTACAGACAGGGGTCTGTGCTGATACAGGGTACAGACAGGGGGCTGTGCTGATACAGGGTACAGACAGGGATCTGTGCTGATACAGGGTACAGACAGGGGGCTGTGCTGATACAGGGTACAGACAGGGGGCTGTGCTGATACAGGTCACAGACAGGGGTCTGTGCTGATAAAGGGTAGACACGAGGCTGTGCTGATACGGGGTACAGACGGGTCTGTGCTGATGCAGGGTACAGACAGGGGTCTGTGCTGATACAGGGTAGACACGGGGCTGTGCTGATGCAGGTCACAGACAGGGGTCTGTGCTGATAAAGGGTAGACACGAGGCTGTGCTGATACGGGGTACAGACGGGTCTGTGCTGATGCAGGGTACAGACAGGGGTCTGTGCTGATACAGGGTAGACACGGGGCTGTGCTGATGCAGGTCACAGGCAGGGAGCTGTGCTGATACAGGGTACAGACAGGGGTCTGTGCTGATGCAGGGTACAGACAGGGGTCTGTGCTGATACAGGGTACAGAAATGGGTCTGTGCTGATACAGGGTAGACACGGGGCTGTGCTGATGCAGGTCACAGGCAGGGGGTTGTGCTGATACAGGTCACAGGCAGGGGGCTGTGCTGATACAGGTCACATGCAGGGGGCTGTGCTGATACAGGGTACAGACTGGGGTTTGTGCTGATACAGGTCACAGGCAGGGGGCTGTGCTGATACAGGGTACAGACTGGGGTCTGTGCTGATACAGGTCACAGGCAGGGGGCTGTGCTGATACAGGGTACAGACTGGGGTTTGTGCTGATACAGGTCACAGGCAGGGGGCTGTGCTGATGCCGGTTACAGCAGCTCCTGTAATGTGAGGCACGCCTGAAGGATGCTGATTCTCCGGCTGACTGCACCGCCGGGTCACCGAGGACGGCGCGAGGTAAATCGATGTACAGGCAAGGCCACCCACTGCGCCGGAGCGTCTGTGTCCTCAGCAGCCGTGAATGTCACAGAGAGCACGCGCGGCCAGACGGAAACAAACCGGCCAGACCATGACACCAAGCTTCGCCGTCTTTCATTCTGTTCCAGATTCAGTGTCAGGTATTTTTTGGGCGCTTCCTCGTTAAAGCACTTTGTTTCATGCAAATGGACGCCGAGTTTCACAGCTTTATGGTTAATATTATTGTGTTTGCCTGCCATGGCATGACTAATGATGCTCATTCATGCATAAACATCCTCAACAGCACATCCGTACACATATACAGGCTAACAACCACATGCATACCCATCCAGGCACACCAAAATGTACATGTTCACCTAATGTAATGTAAATATAAAACACTTACCTGCATACACAAATGCATACAAACACACACACATTGAAGGTCAGTTGAAATGGGCTACATTAGCAGGCTGGGGTTAGCACATGAGCAAAATACATTTAATATTAGATGTACATGTTACATGTGTTTGGCTAAAGGGTATATGTTTACAAAAAGTGGACAATATTGTCAAATTGTGAAAATCAGCCACTGTTAGGATTGTGCCTCCCTGTCTGTCAGGTTACAGTTTTAAGTGACAGCGTCACCCATACCAAGTGTCTCCCTCACCCAGGGGTGGCTGTCATTTGTCTCTGTCTGACTGAGTCAGCCATAGTTGTGTTATTTTTGGGTCCATAATGTGATATTTTTGAGCCCGTACTTATCCGACTTGGAGGCAAAGGGTGGCCGTGTCTCGACCTCTGTCTGACTGCAGTGCGAGCGCTTACCGCAGCTCTGGCCAGACTGACTCTCCAGGCTGTCTGCGCCCAATGAGTGTCGCCCAATGAGTGTGCACTTTTAAAGGCAGCCCTCCCATAATGCTTTTCAGTCACAGGGAGTCCTGCAACAACATATTCTTTGTTTAGGTCCTGCCACCATTTTAGCCATGCAGCTTCCTGCAGGAAAACAGCTCAGGCTAGGTTGACCAGTTCAGACCAGCCCCATACTTCAACTCTGTTTGGCCAGTTCAAGCTATGTTTTAAAACAGCTGGTAGTTAATAATTTCGAGCTAGTTATAGCTGGATTTTACACCAAAGTACCAAGTAATTAATTGAATACAGTACCGCATGACTGTAGTTGCGTTTGAGTGATGTCTTTCCTTGCTGGGGTTTAGCGATGGTGCTAGCACAGGTGCTAGTGAGTGTTGAAGCTGTTTAGGATAAGGAGACCCAGACTCCTGCTTCTCTCTCTTTCTTCTGGCTCCTGGCAGCTCTCTGCTAATCACTAAAGATGACATCACCGTTGTTCCTGCCGAGTCACTCTCCCCCCCCCCCCCCCCCACACCTCTGCCTGCAGATCAGACAGAACCCCAACTCAGACTCTTTCTTGTGCCAGGGGAGTCTGAGGCTTTATGTCATCCCACGCTTCCCTGTTAGCACAGCTGGAACGGGCGAGTAAAGCCAGCTGTGTCCGGACAGTCCTTTTGTCCATTGTCTGTCGTCTAGTCTCTAAGGCAGGGATGCTCAAAAATCAGGGTCAAGGTCAGTAGCACTGCTGTTCTTCTCTTCAGTCTGATAGTACACCCTGCTGTAAAATCCAGCTATGCCTGTTTGAACAGCTTCAAAATTGAGCTGGTCAAGCTGGTCATAAACTGGTCACGCTGGGTATGAGCTTGTCAACCAGCATGACCAAACTTGCTGGGTGTGAGCTGGTCATAAAGCTAGTCTAGCTGGGTATGAGCTGGTCAACAAGCATGGTCAAGCTGGTCATAAAGCTGGTCTAGCTGGGTATGAGCTGGTCTACCAGCTAGTGCTGGTAGCTTGTCTGTTTCAAAACAGCTTGAGCTGGTCAAACCATGTCAAGTTGGGAGCTGGTCTGAACTGATCAACCTGGGCCTATGGCAAAAACCCTGCTCAGATAATTCAGCATATGGCCTCTACTATTCTCATTATGATAGATCTGAAGAGCCTGGGAATGCATTTAACAACGTAAAACAAGACTGAGCAGCCAGGGCTGACATTCATAAGTGTTTGAAGTTCATAAATGCATAGCTGGTGGAATGGACAGCTGCTTTGATGCTTGTGTTAATTTCAACAACCCTCCTCCCTCTCTCGGGTTCATTTTACAGAGTGAAAATATTATCTAATTATCTCACAGCTAGTTTTAATAGAGCAAAGAAAGGAGTTTAGCCAGTGGTGCAGTGCAGGCAGAGGAAGTCTCTGAAGGGATTTCTTCATTTAGTCAGAGTTTGTGCAATTATCTCTGAGTCAGGGATGTTTGCTGGTCTACACACTCCAAAATGACCTGTCTTTTGAGAATAAAACACTATTACATTTAACTGCTAAACTTTACAGTGTTGTTGCTTGTGTATGCATATGCAACGTAGAAGTGCCAATTAAGAAAAAGTGGCAAAAATAAAGGGGGGGGGGGGGGGGGCGGGGGCAACAACCAACAGGGACAAGAATACGCTACAGGCCTGATTTGACCAATTCTCCATGAAATGATATTGCTCCTGCTGTAAAATTCAGCTATGCCATGCCGTGACCAGCTTGGAAATTGAGCTGGTCAAGCCGGTCATAAAGCTGGTCTAGCTTCTCCTGAGCTCATTCAGTACCTGTCTGCACCACACGGACCAAAGTCACAAGGTCACCGCTCAGTTTGAACAACGCAAAAATGTAAAACCATGACCTTTTTTAATACGTGCACATCACTGGATAACTAATAAATAAAAAAGCAAAGAAATGTTGTGCAAATAAATTTCATATAGACAGAAATAAACGTTTGCCTAAGGCCAAAACTGAGAAACGTATGCATCCTTAGCCTGGGATTGCCTTCTGAAGGCAGGTGCGTCATCTGTACTGGGCTTGCACCACGCGACACTTTCTGAGTGAGGGTAGAGGAGGAGCCGAGTTGTAACCTAGTGTTTGAAGAAAGTGAACTGTCAGTCAAACCGTCACTGAATAAGTATCAGGCACACGTCTCAGATGATTCATACAATATCATAAAATTCATAAAATACATAGCGTTAATACAGGAAGCACAAACCTTTTTAGGTAAGTTAGCATGTGTAGGGTATACCTCCCTACTGCATCCTGGATGTCTTTCTAGCACGTCACAGCTCAGACGTGTAAGTCAGGGTTTAATAAGAAAAGCAACCCTGTAGTTCTTGCTCGGGAAATCGCAGCGTCTGCAGGGCTGATTCTCTGGCTGGGCGCAGGAGAGGGAGATAATTAATAACGGCGCCGTTTTTGCATCTCAGTGCAGAACCGTCATGTTTTTCAATCGGTGTTTCTGAAAGCTTCGACCGTTACGAACAGACCCATGCTGCCCCCTACTGGACGTATTCTGTAACAACCTTGTCGGAAGTGGGATGGAACGGATACAGACGCTGCTGCAGAATTCAAGGCCGAATTGAACGTCATGAAGTTCTGCACCGTAAATCCGAGCTGTAATTTCTTTCAAGAATGGCAATAACAATACGTTAGTGTGCACGCGGTGGTTTGAGTGCTTTGTCTTGTTATAACAGCGTTTTCACATTTCTATATTTCCAGAACTCTTAATGCAAATGATGAATACGCCTATTTTTTTGCACTATAAAGGTCTAATAATTGCCTGCACTGCTTCAAAATATCCTGGAATGTTGTTGGTTGTCGTTTTATAGCTGGCCACATGCAGTTACAGAATGACTGTCCTGTTGGCAATTTTTTTTTTTCGGTTTACCTCTGATGTCCTTGAGAGGTAAATTACTGCAGCATTTACAAAACCCACACAAAGCCAGTTAAACGTGCAATTCACACATGTGTACTGCGCATAATTATATATTCCGCTGCGCTATGTTCAATTAAAATCGTCGTACACAAAAGCAAGCTTTAAAATGGACAAGCGCAAGCTTCTAATGCGGGAAGCTAATTTACTTTCATTGGGTTTAAAATGAAGCTTGTGTTTTGGAAGGCAGCTGGGATTCAGGGATCGCAGTCTCCTGTTGGGCTGTCTGGGAGTCTGCACCGCCGCAGGATTATGAGGTTACAGAGAAGTGGGAAGTGTGAGCTAAGTGATAAAATCACAGACCTGCCTGTAACCGACAGACAGCCGGCTACAGCTGCTCTGTGTGGAAAGACGCCAGACGCCTTCACTGTTACGCCTGTAACAGTGGAGCAGCACGCAAGGAAATGGGACTGTGTGTATGTATGTGAGTGAGTGTGTGTGTGTGTGTATGTGAGTGTGTGTGTGTGTGTGTGTGTGTGTATGTATGTGTGTGTATGTATGTATGTATGTGTGTGTGTGTGTGTGAGTGTGTGTGTATGTATGTGTGTATGTATGTATGTGTGTTTGTGTGTATGTGAGTGTGTGTGTATGTATGTGTGTATGTATGTATGTATGTGTGTGTGTATGTATGTGAGTGTGTGTGTGTGTGTGTGTATGTATGTATGTGTATGTATGTGTGTATGTGTATGTATGTATGTATGTGTGTGTGTGTATGTATGTATGTGTGTGTATGTATGTATGTATGTGTGTGTGTGAGTGTGTGTGTATGTATGTGTGTATGTATGTGTGTTTGTGTGTATGTGAGTGTGTGTGTATGTGTGTGTGTGTGTGTGTATGTATGTGTGTGTGTGTGTGTGTGTGTATGTGTATGTGTATGTGTGTGTATGTATGTATGTATGTATGTGTATGTATGTGAGTGTGTGTATGTGTATGTATGTGCGTATGTATGTGAGTGTGTGTGTATATGTATGTGTGTGTGTGTATGTATGTATGTGTGTGTGTGTGTATGTATGTATATATGTGTGTATCTGTGTATGTGTGCGTTTGTGCCTGTGCTTGTGTGTGTGTGTGTGTGTATGTGTGCCCGTGCTTATCCGTGTGTTTGTTTATGTGGGTGTGTGTGCATGTGCGAGTGTGTGTTTGTTAAGCAACACACAGCATTGAAAACATAAATGTAATTTACAAAGAAAAACTTTTATCTCATGATATAATTAATATCTTTATTACGTGGGAACCATAAAAACCATAAGTAACATAATGCTGTTGCAGGTTTCACTGTTGGGATCCCACCAAAGATATTTGTGTACTCTCTTGGGGTGGATCGACCTACATTTCGTCAGAGTAGCAACTGACGTCTCATTAAGTGTGGGATTGTTACACAGCGTCCCTTTGGAGCAAATGTAGCCATGTTCCATAGCTGCTTGTTTGGATGGATTCAGTCAGTTCTGCAGAGCTCTGACTCAATATCAACCTGCTTTCATAGCTCTTAAAACCCTCATTTAAAAATTGACTCATCTGCGCTTTAAAAAAAGGATATTTTTTCTGACGAGCAAAATGTCAATGTGTGTGGTATGTGTGTATGTGAGTGTGTGTGTGTGTGTGTGTGTGTGTGTGTACGTGTGTATGTGCGTATAAGTGCTTGTGTGTGTGTGTGGGGTGTGTATGTATGCATGTATGTATGTACGTAGGTGTGTGGGGGTGTGGTGTGTGTATGCGTGCATATGTCTGTGCCTATGTGTACGTGTGTGTGTGTGTGTGTGTGTGTATGTACGTAGGTGTGTGTGGGTGTGTGGTGTGTGTATGCGTGCATATGTCTGTGCCTGTGTGTACGTGTGTGTGTGTGTGTGTGTACGTAGGTGTGTGTGGCTGTGTGGAGTGTGTATGCGTGCATGTCTGTGCCTGTGTGTACGTGTGTGTGTGTGTATGTGTGCATGTCTGTGCCTGTGTGTACGTGTGTGTGTGTGTGTGTGTGTGTGTGTATGTCTGCACCAGCGTGTACGTGTATGTGTGTATATATATATATATATATATATATATATATATATATATATATATATACACCCCTATGCACCATTGCTGCTGAGCTGTTATTTCTACATTTTGGCTGAGAACTGGAGCTGATTTAAACAACTGCAGAGAGAACAACACAATGAAGAGAGAGGAGCTGGAGAGAAAAAGATGCAGTACATTACCTTCTACCCCCACCCCCAACACATTCAGACTTCTCGTCACCTGTGGATGGCATAGATGGACAGTAACCCAGGGTTGCCAAATATTTTATTCTCTAGGAACTCTACCTCCCCCGCCTCAATGAAATATTAACTTCTCCAACCCTTACCCACTGCAGACTGCAATGCAGTGGCTATGGACAAGTACATGGAATCATGTCCAAAATGTGACTTTCATATGCTGTAAGGAGGAAGTACTAGGCCTAACATTTCCAAGAACCTGCAAACCAGACTTCAGTTTTATTTTATCATTTTGTTGAGAATCCTTGGGGTCCCCTAGTTACAATTTAGGTGCAACTGCTGTATCACTCCTGCAGGATTGATTTCCCCCTTTAAATCTCTTTCCATTATTATTTGGCTAATTATTTTCTTATGAATAATTATGGGGCAGCCTGTAGCCTAGTGGCTAAGGTACATGACTGGGAGCTCAAGCCCTGGTGTGGCCATGATAAGATCCGCATAGCTGTTGGTCCCTTGAGCAAAGCCCTTAACCCCGCATAGCTCCATGGGGGATTGTCCCCTACTTGGTCTAAGAAACTTTTAGTCTACGAGTAACTATGAGCTTTTACATCAAATCATTTAGGGATGTTAAAGGTATTCAGAGCCCAACAAGGTCTAGACAATGCTTTGTAGTGGCTAGAGAGCTGTAGCTCTTTGGGTCTAGAGGTTGCTGGTTTCATTATAGCCATAGAGTCTTGAAGCTACTTTACCTCACTGTATTGAAGCTACAACCGCAGTGGGTAATCGGGAGGCCACTGTAGGCCGGTGAGGAAGTAGGCTAATTTGTATCAATAATACAAAAACAATGTCAGCTACACACCATATCCCTTTAGAACTCCATTCATCCAGGGGCAATGACGTTCAGTTAACAAGTGCATACTGTATGTGACATCGGACTGGGGGTGACCACTGGGCACGAGGGGAGGGGGCAGACAAAACAAAACCAAAAGAATGGTTGGTACAAAAATAGGACAAAATCTTCTTAAACACAAATGCATTACAATAGTCCATCCATCCATCCATTATCTGAACCCGCTTATCCTGATCAGGGTCGCAGGGGGGCTGGAGCCTATCGCAGCATACATTGGGCGAAAGGCAGGAATACACCCTGGACAGGTCGCCAGTCTATCGCAGGGCACACACACCATTCACTCACACACTCATACCTATGGGCAATTTAGACTCTCCAATCAGCCTAACGTGCATGTCTTTGGACTGTGGGAGGAAACCGGAGTACCCGGAGGAAATCCACGCAGACACGGGGAGAACATGCAAACTCCGCACAGAGAGGCCCCGGCCGACGGGGATTCGAACCCAGGACCTCCTTGCTGTGAGGCGGCAGTGCTACCCACTGCACCATCCGTGCCGCCCATTACAATAGTCAATTAAATCAAAAAGGGAACAAGTTATACCCAAGCAAACAATCAGCCCATGGCTCTCTGAAAAGTAGGCCTCTTTTAATGGGCCAATAATGAGGTAATGGGCCATAGCTACGGTGATTACGGTGATTACAATCAATCACATCTGTGGCCATACCTGTCTGCCACCTGGTGGACAGCACCTTCATATTCCCCTCCTGGTGCCACAACCAGTTATTCCACACAGGTGTGTTGTGTGGAGAAAAGTTGTGTTTGTGTATTAACTTCCAATAGAGGAGGACCTGCTGATGGAAATTAGATTCACTGGTAATTTCTTTGTTTAAATCAAAATCACATTGCAGAAAAAAAGTCCCCCATCATTTGAAAAACTGCACTGGGAATGGTAAACCATGGTGTCCATTCCTAATAAAAGTATTCAACCAATCATAATATCAAAATCTATTGCATTCACCCTCCCATATTCATAACCTTTTATTAATGTTTTTCCAAATAAAATTTTAGTTTATCTTATTTATTGTTTTTACCATTGATACAGCCATGGAATATGCTGGATAGATAAGCCTGGACATACTATTTATTTGCAATATTATTAACATGTTCTCAATTACCTGTTACAAGTCACGTATTCTGATTCTACCAAACATTGGGCCTCATGCAAGAACCACTCATATAGGAGTGATTTAAGAGAACTAGGTGTATTCACCAATTTTCTCATATCTTTTTCTTAAGTAGCAACAACATCTACGATGGTCCTGACCTGTCATACGAACCATCTAAGCAACACAATCCATTCATTTTCCATAGAGGCTTGGAGTACATAATGGGCAAATGTACATGACTCACAAAACTAGATCAAACTTTCAAACTAGGCGTTGCAGATTAAATATGATCAAACATATCAAGATTCCGCACCTGCATTGCTTTTTTCTAACCACAAATGTTTTCATAAACGTATTTTAGTGCACTGTTTAGGAGGAATAAGAGAAAGTTTATCTATATTGTTATAAGTCTGCTATATTGTAACACGGGCACAAAGTCATTCGATCCCACCAAAGATGACAACGTGTCCCAAGATTAGGTTACTCACTTGCTTCGGACAATCTTCCCAGAAGGCCTGATTGGAATTGAGGGTTTATGTTGGGAGCAAGTGGAGTATCATTATCACGTACAGTATCATCTTTGATTGAATGCAGAAACACAACATGGCAGCACCCAAAAACAAAAAAGATTGTTGTCAGATTATTTTAAAGTTTTGCAGAATGTTTAATCAATTGTTAACCGGTGGATTTGCCTGTGAAGTGATACATTGTAAATAGTAATTATATTGTTTATATCCTGATTTTCTGTCAGCCCATAGTTAGTTCATTAGCCTGGTAGGCGCAGGGGTTAAATTGGGCTGGAGCCAGTCAGAGCTCCGTCTCCTTCAATGTCACATTTAGATTTATTTTTCTCCCAGTCGTAGAAATTCAATGTGAGATGCTCAATGAAATATTTTAGTAATTATTCGCAAAAGAAATGCTGCCGCTAACATTATTGACATTTTGGCAGACGCTCTTATCCAGAAATCGCTCTAACCAGAAATCATCTAATTATCTGTAGCGGTGTATTGGCGAAACTCAATGTTAGTGAGCAATTGCTGTATTGTGAATTAATTCTGTGAAAGAAAAGAAGCCACACAAAACAACAGAAGATCATTCATGAACTTTTCCAATATTTTCCAAAAAATTTCTGTGACTGCTTTTTGACTTCAGCCAATATTCCAATGCCAAATATCTAGCTTCATTTATAGTCGTATCCGCATCCGCTTGCATACATGCTTCATACTGTATGTCATTTTAAGATAATTGGGTGGAGATAATAATAGAAGAAATGGCACCCTTCTTCTGTTCAGATGGGCATGAAGCACAGTAATATATTGTGAAACTGCAGATAATTATTCTGGGGGAGGAGGTATGAAACTCCTGGGCTGAAAATTAGCCCCACTCCGGCCCTGGCTACAACTTTTGAGATGATTACAAAAAGAAACGCGCTCAACTCTGACTGTCAAATGTATCTGGGTGCTGGTCCTACAAACACTATGAAGACAGTGAACTGAAATTAAAGTTAATTAAAGTATATGGGCACTGAGGCTATAAGGTCGTCATATAGGGGAGCGGGGGGCAATCGTTAACCCCCCCCTCCTGAGGGAAGCATTTTGGATTTATTATTTTGACACACTAATGCCAAAAGGACTTAATGAGGAGTTGGCATTGGCTTGTTTAATTTCAATCTCGCTTGTAGCTGGTTGTTGCACGTGATTTGGTTCCACTACGAACCAGGTTACCTTACCTGTTGCACCAGGTATATGTTTCATGTTTGATAGAACTTCCATTTTGAAGGGCGTCTTGCCAAAAACATTTATGCAATAATTCCATAATTTTCATGGGAGTGCAGTCCTTTACTTCACTGACTGTTGAGATACCATGCACACTCAGATAGCCATCTTGGGAAAAGCTACAGGTTTATTATCCATATAGTTTGTAGTTTTTCTTGGATAGCCGGCACCGATAAGGCCTGAGTAAGGCTGAACTTCATTCCTGGCTTTGAGAGTGGTGTTAGTGTGCCTGAAATCCAATTTTCACTTTATCAGGGAAGGCAGTAGTGCACACAATAACAGCACTGTGAATGAGTTTTAAAATGGGACTGTCAACATGGTTAATAGTCTCCCTTCATGCGTCACATAATAAGCTGCTTTGGTGTGCTGCTTCCTTGGGGCCAAATCTCAGAGGGCGGGCTGAGTGCGATGAAGATCCATATTTATTTTTGTTTTACGGTGTAGTATTATTACAGTGAGTGAAAACACAGCACAGCAGATTCTTTTTGAAACAGACCGTTGAATTCAAATTCAAATTCAACTCAGTTTGCTTTGCAAAAAACACATTTGTACAGTACAAATTGCCAAATTATATGTATCTTTCTCATGCCTCTCACACTAGATATGCATGTCCTGTTCGCTCATGTGCTTCCAGTATATGGTATCCTTGCTGTAAAATCCAGCTATGCCAACTTGTCCAGCTAAGAAATTGCACTGGACAAGGTGGTCATAAGCTGGTCTAGCTGGGTATCAGCTGGTCAACCAGCTACCAGCTGTTTCAAAACATAGCTTGAGCTGGCCAAACCATGTCAAGCTGGGAGCTTGTCTGAACTGGTCAACCAGCTACCAGATGTTTCAAAACATAGCTTGAGCTGGTCAAACCATGTCAAGCTGGGAGCTAGTCTGAACTGGTCAACCAGCTACCAGCTGTTTCAAAACATAGCTTGAGCTGGCCAAACCATGTCAAGCTGGGAGCTAGTCTGAACTGGTCAACCAGCTACCAGCTGTTTCAAAACATAGCTTGAGCTGGTCAAACCATGTCAAGCTGGGAGCTAGTCTGAACTGGTCAACCAGCTACCAGCTGTTTCAAAACATAGCTTTAGCTGGTCAAACCATGTCAACCTGGCAGCTGGTTTGAATTGGTCAACCAGCTACCAGCTGTTTCAAAACTTACCTTTAACTGGTCAAACCATGGCAAGCTGGGAGCTGGTCTGAACTGGTCAACCAGCTACCAGCTGTTTCAAAACCTAGCTTGAGCTGTTTTTTCAGCAGGGATAAATCCACTGGAAGGAAAAAGGCACAAATTTCCTTTCTGAATGCCCACAGAAGCACTGCGGAGGTCTCTCCGGTGAAGGATGTACAGTTCTGCTTGTTTATAACCTTGAGTGTCAGGATATTGTTATTTACTGTGTGTTGGCTTCCCTCTTTTTCTCTCCCTCCATCTGTCTTTCTGCCACCCTTCTCTCCCCTCTGTCTCTGTCCTTTCTGCGTCTGTTCGTCCCCCCCCTCTCTAATTTGCTTGTGCCCCTCTCTCTTGCAGCCAACGCCCAATCTCTGCAATGCTGCAGTCTCTCTCTCCCTCTCTCTCTCTCTCTCTCTTTCCATCCAAAATTCCCCTGCCCCCCTCCTGTTCCTCTCTGCAGTGAGAGGAGAGGGTGGAGGGGAGTTACTCCTATCACTGACGTCCGGTAGTTTGGTGCTGCATTGCACCCAGGCCAAATTAACAGCCAATCAAGGAGTCAGCCAGCCAGCCAGCCAGCCAGCTAGCCAGCCAGTTAGCCAGTCAGCCAGTCAATCAGTCGGTCAGTCAGTCTCTCACCCACTTACTCTGTCCGAAAAGTCAGCAAATCATTCTATCATCCCATGAGTAAACCTGTGTCATTTAGTCTGTCAGTGAGTCAGACAGCCAGTGAGCCCCTCTTCCAGTGAGTCGGTCAGTGTTCCTTCTCAGTAAGTCAGCCAGTCATTCGACGAGCCAGTCAGTGCTTTACCAAGTAAGAGGAATTCACCAAGGATGAAAAAAAACAAAAACAATAGGTAGCAGTACAAAGCTGATGATGAAGCTATTCCTTGGTAGTTCAAACCCTGAGCTTGCAGTATGACACTGAGAGCCCTCAGCATTCTGAAGACTGTGCGTTTGTGTTACAAAACCCCCCCCGGTGCCAGCGTAGATCATTCACCTGATACAGGGCCACGTCCGCACAAAAAGGTCAGTAGCGACCAACTACGAAGGAAAAAGGAGCGAAAGTTCCGGAAAGAGGAAAGCGAGGTATCGAGCGCTGGGGGACGCCGAGGGAACGGCACTGAAGGTTGCCGGTTGAAGTCTCAAGGCGAAAACCTGCCACCGTGCACTCCAGCTCTCGAGGTTCTGATCAAAGCGAACGGTGCCGCATTGATTTCTCCACATGTGGAAGAAACTTCATTTGTAAAACAACATGAGCTACCTAAGCTGACCTGGACGAGTGCATCAGCAGGACAAATAAATAATGCAACATAATGCTTGTAAACGTGAACCTGATACGCTCCATCGATCAGGAGTGCTGCTATTAGTGTCCGGGGGCCGTTGGGAAGGAGATCTTAGCAGTGTTGGAATCTTCCTTAGGAGGCCTTCAATTTCTTCACCTTCCTAGGACTGGGGAGAAGGGGTAGCATGAGGTCATTTAAGGATTTATTTTTATCTGACTTCATTCATATACTGTACACAACTGTCACATTTGCATGTAGTCGCTTAAATGACATCACATTGGACACTGGAATCATTTTTCACTCAACCTGAGAAAGTAAACCGTGTATGACTGACAACCTAAAGCACAACATAAGGAAAGTGTCAAGACATGACTGCAAGTGTCAAGCCTACACTCCTCTTGTGATTTTGATGGCTAAGTTTAGAGGATTAATTTACCTGCACTTTTAAATGATGTGCTGCTCCTGGGTTTTTACCTGCATTGACAAAAACAAGACAAGCTTCATACTTTTTTAGATTTCGCCCCACAGTATTGATTTCACGGCTCCAGTGGGACTGGGAGAGAGATTTTGCACTCTTGCCAAACGCCATTTTGCCTTGGGCTCCGCCCACATTTACAGAGCGCCACGGCAACACCGTCTGCCCTGCTGATCGATGAGCCCTAATGGCCCCCATCAAGCTCAGCCACCCAGCTCGAGCCAACTCAGTTTCCTGCATTCCAGTCATACCAGGGGAAAAAAATCACTGCTACGGTAACCTCAATGCAGTATTTGCAGAGACAGATAACTTAAAGACATTAGACAAAATAGCATTTCAGGAATAGTGCTTGTTTAATATGTGTTTTGTACAGCGCTGTAGTGAAATGTAGTTTTTTCTCATTTTAATGTCACAAATATAATGTGTGAACATGACCCATGCTTGCAAGTGTTAATTTACTTCTAGATAAAATATTTCTTGATAATGTATGCTACGTACTGTAAGCGTAAATATATTGACCTGAAAACATTATTTGTGCATATTCGTATCACACAGCAACTGATTAATTATTGAGACTGGATAGAAGACAAAATTATACTAACTCCTCATAAATTTAAACCTGGGGTTTAAACCCTTAAAGCACATAATTTCTTTACAACTGGAACAGCTAACCATTATTTCACAGATTTTAACAGCTGTTCCAGTTGTAATGCTGTTCTGAGGTCTTGAGGTTTAATCCTGAGGTTACTAACACTGCAATCGACCCTTTGTTGTTTGTATTTAATGTAAACAGAGTGTTTTCTCATTCTATTTGCAAAATAGATTTTGCTCACCAAAGCATATGGCCATTGCTGAGTGTTGCTTTTGCACGGTGTCGATCTTGCATATGGTGCCACCCAGTGTCTAAACTGTGCCATTGGCATCTAAATTCTGAAAATGAAAAGAATACATTGATCTATGTACATACTTTCATACAATACCTAAAACAGTATAATTGAAAAAATGTAATCAAAGAAATGTTAGTTTCATATGAGTAACACAACTTTAACGCAAAGATGTTGCCAATCGTTATTACAGGCTCCACCAATCGAAAGGTGATTTTTTAAAATGTATCATGTGAATTAATGTAGTTCATTACAGCAATATAATACGTGAGTTCTTAAGTAGAGTCTCTGAGGAACGACAACAAATGGGTAGCTTTACCGATTTGTAATGGCGTAGTATAACGGTGAAGGAACTTGGCTTTAAGATTTCAGGTTCGATTACCGTATGTCCAACTGCTGTTATGCCCTTGAGCACTTGGGCACTTTACCTGATTCAGTTTATATCCAGCTGAGTATATTGAAATGATGTACAAATGCCAAAGCTGTATTAAGCCGCTCTGGATAAGAGCGTCTGCTAAATGAATGCATGTAATGTAATGAGAGTTTTATTTTCATACAGGCGTTAACAAAGACGGCTTCAAACAAGTACAGTCATTTCATTGGCTACTTAGGGGTCTTGATTATTAGCACAGCACGCAGGACGCAGAAGTCTCGGATTTAAGACAGTACAAGTTGGTAAATAGATCAACTTACTTTATAACGTTACATAAAAAAACTACAGAACATACAATTAAATTAACAGTATGCAACTGACTAAATCCTGGCAACAGTATTTCATTGACGTCTTGTCTTTCGCTTGCTGACTTCACGTGATGATCTATGCTATCTGTAACCTAACCTAGCTGGCTAACCAATTTAGCTAGCTAGCTAACGTATGTTAAAAGTCGCTGTTTTGTGCGTATCGGATTTACATTACATTACATGGCATTTAGCAGACGCTCTTATCCAGAGCTATCAAAATGTTATCAGCACCAGTCACATTTCACGGACCTCAGAGTATTACCTTATCTGCTAGCTAGTTAATGTTAAGTTGTTACTTTTTTAGTCAAACCCAAGTTAGATAGCCAACATGAACAACGTATCAACTCATATGATGCCTTTGCAGGTCTGTCTGAGTCGAGTCGAGTCGAGTGAGAATGGGACGCTCCTCCAAAGACAAGCGTGACATTTATTACCGGCTAGCCAAAGAAGAGGGATGGCGGGCCAGGAGTGCCTTTAAACTGCTCCAACTGGATGAGGAGTTCAACCTCTTCAAAGGTAGCTGGCCGGCTGGTTGTGAGATAGGGAATCTTGCAGCGTAGGTCGCTTAACTGTTTGGGGTACACAACTACAGTCCTGATAGGCTGGTCTGCGTGATGGTTTTTGTTCTTTCGTTGTAGTTTTTCTGACAGCTCTATGAACTACACTGGTTCACTCCTGTATTTAAACACAGCAAAATCTTTAGGATATGCTTGCAGTCTTCGGCTGTAGCTGGTGCTTATACAAATGCCAGATGAAGATATGATTGGGCTAATTAAATGGCTAAATGCAGAAGTTGGCACAAAATGCTGAAACATTTTTTCCATTGTTGCACACCCCTGTCTTATTGTCTCAAAGGGTAATATTATGGTTTAAGCTCTGGCATATGGGGAAACTTGGTGTATACCTATCTTATACTTATTAAAAAGGTTCACCTGGATCATTGTTAGAGAACAAGCCTGTCCCACACAGGTCTGAGTGTGTTGCCGCAGTGCAGCTAAAGAATGCGATGTGCCTGTGTGAATAACTGCTCATTTGCTGAAGGTGTTCGGCGAGCTGTGGATCTTTGCGCTGCTCCGGGGAGTTGGAGCCAGGTCCTCAGCCGTAAACTCCGGTGAGTTGAGCCCGCTCCCTCTGTTGCCACTGCCCAAGCTGGGCACAGTTCTGTGAGCTCAGAAGGCTGGCTTGTCCAGGCTCTAATTTCTGGGCAGCGTGCAGTGTTAATGGGTCTGATTTTAGATGTTTATTTTAGCGTTATTCTGAAAGGGCGGTTTTACCTTTTCTCTTTTGCCGTTGCAGAGGGAAGGAGGAGAAGAGTGAGGATGTGAAGATCGTAGCGGTGGACCTCCAAGCCATGGCCCCTCTTCCTGGGGTCACTCAGATACAGGGTGACATCACTAAGGTAGAGGCACATGATACAGCGACATCACTAAGGTAGAAGCACATGACACAGTGACATCACTATGGTAGAGGCACATGGCACAGTGACATCACTATGGTAGAGGCACATGACTCCGTGACATCACAAAGGTAAGGTCACATGACACAGTGACATCACGAAGGTAGGGTCACATGACACAAAGGGACATCACTAAGGTAGGGTCGCATGACAAAGGGACATCACTAAGATAGGGTCACATGGCACTGTGACATCACTAAGTTAGGGTTACATGGCACAAAGGGACATCACTAAGGAAGGGTCACATGGCACAGTGATGTCACTAAGGTAGGGTCACATGACAAAAGGACATCACTAAGGTAGGGTCACATGACACAACGGGACCTCACTTATGTAGGGTCACATGACATAAATTGATGTAACTAAGGTGGCAGCCATAGGTGGTGGACCTCGATTGATTTCCGGGTGTGGAAATAAAAAAAAGATCTGAACAATAAGTGATTGCAATGAGCCCCCAAACTGGGTGTGAAAGTACCTTTAACTTCATGGTCTTCCATCAGATCAGCACTGCACAGGAAATGATCAGGCACTTTGAGGGCCAGCCCGCTGACCTTGTGGTGTGCGATGGCGCTCCCGATGGTGAGTATGAGCAACTGCATGTCCTGGAGAAAACGCCATGTTTTCACATTTTGTATCACTACCTGCTGCGGTTACACATATCGCTGCGCTGTCGGTACATCCTATACCGTTATACACATTGCAGAATGGATATTTCCATGAAAATGAATATAGAGCAGGTGTGTGCGATGCTGCTGGGTCAGTGTGTATGTTGTCACCAATTACACTGGGCCGATTAGCTAATTCGCTGAATGAACATACAAACTTACGTAATGCTTTCTCCGTAGATTAGGCCACCATATGATGTTTCATGTTGGGTCACAGGGGCAGTCTTCAGTCATCATTTATCAACTTATCAGCAAATGCGGCTAAAATTAATTATAAAATTAATCAACACTCAGCAATTATTAGGATTCATTACAGTTCATTAGTTATTCAGCTGATGCTTTTGTCCAAATCGACTTTCAGTTGATTAGCCTTAGCAGGGGACAAACCCCCCCGGTACAATGTGGTGTTAAAGGCCTTGCTCCAGGGACCTGCATGCATCTTATTGGTCCTGTACACTGGGGCTTGTAGCACCCACTGTCCAGGTCCCAGTCAAGCACCCTCCTTGCCCACTTCTGATCTAGAGAAACAAAACATCAAATCAAGCCGGTAGGGGCAGGTGCAAGGTGCTCTTTCATTGGTTGAGGAGGCCAGGGGGGCCTGCTGATTGGTCTGTGTCCTGTGTCCTCAGTGACTGGCCTCCATGATGTTGACGAATATATTCAGGCCCAGCTTCTACTTGCTGTAAGTATCGCATATCCGCCATGCTCATATCTCTCACCTTTTCTTTCATTTCCAAAATGACATTTTGTCTGACGGCGGTTCACTCTCAAGCTTTAACATACACTCACCGAGCACTTTATTAGGAATATGTTTTACTTTTACACCTACTTATTCATGTGATTATCTGATCAACCGATTGTGTGGCTGCAGTGCAATGCACACAATCATGTAGATACAGGTCAGGAGCTTTAGTTAATGTGCACATGTGATTTTCATGCACACTAGTCTCTAGAGTTTGCAAAGAATGGTGCAAAAAAACAAAACAAGAAAAACAGTGAGCAGCAGTTCTGAAGACAGCAACGCCTTATTAATGAGAGACGTCAGAGGAGAATAGCCAGACTGGTCAAAGCTGACAGGAAGGTGACAGTAACACAAATAACCACACATTACAACAGTGGTATGCAGAAGAGCATCTCTGAACACACAACACATCATAACTCTTAAGTGGATAGGCTCCAGCAGTAGAAGTCTAAAAAATAAGTCTAATAAATACCTAATAAAGTGCTTGGTGAGTGTATATTACATTACATTACATTATTGGCATTTGGCAGACGCTCTTATCCAGAGCGATGTACAACAAAGTGCATACCCATAACCAGGGCTAAGTGCGCTGAAAGACCCTAGAGGGAAGTACAATTTCAATTGCTACCCGTACAACAAAGATAAGGACCAGGGCCTAGTTTTTTTATTTTTTTATTATTATTATTATTTTTTTTAATCAACAAATAAACAAACAACAAAGCAAAAGTGACCGAACTTAACTATCCAAATACTGCTTACCTAGCCATCTAAAAATACCGTATATGCTGCTTCTTATGAAGAATACGAAATATGAAAAATACCAATTTTGTGTGCTGTTCTGGTAGATCAGCAGATGGTTTTGAACAGGCCTTTTTCAAGAAAATGAGTAAACCTTGCTGATTTTGCTGTGGCCATGATATAAGATAACCCTTAGACTCCAATAGACTAGAACGGGGTGTGCACTGGTCCAACCAATTGCCTTGTTTGACAGCTCTATAAGTGACCCTGGTTCAAGCCTGTACTTGAGCACAGTAAAATAATTAGGATACACTCGCAGTCTGCAGCCGGTACTCATACACATGTCAGATAAGATATAATTGAGTCAATTAAATAATTAAGACCAGAAGTTGGCACAAAATCCTGAAACGGAGCGGCCCTTGTTTTGTACCCCTGGACTAGAAAGGAGGACATCTTGCCATGTTCTCAGCTGTGTTGAAGAATGTATGTTTAATCCTTACCTGTTCTGATCCCCAGGCCCTGAACATTACAACTCACGTTCTCAAACCAGGGGGCACCTTTGTGGCAAAGGTAGGCACACATGCATGATCAGTGGCTGGTTGTTTTTGATTGGTTAATGGATGTGATTGACTGGTGTAAGTGGTAGATGGTATATTCTGGTTGTCGATTCGTTAATGCATGCGACTAACAGGCGTGAGTGATAGAAGCCCGTTTTGATTGGTTGGTGTCTATCGTTGACCTGTGCAGATATTTCGGGGGAAGGACGTGACCCTCCTGTACTCCCAGCTGAAGATCTTCTTCAGTGGCGTGACATGCGCCAAGCCTCGGAGCAGCCGAAACTCCAGCATCGGTGAGTGGAGCGGAAAGTTCCGGTTCAGTGATGCGCAAACTGCACTGTCATACGTGTAGTCAAGAGTTAGCTAACGTTAGCTTCACGTTTGCCAACATATTTTTTGCCAACTTTTTTCTGTCGACTACAAATGTTAGCTAACAGTTCAAAAACATTTTTTGGCTGTTATAATACACTTTAATCAGTGTATAAATCAGCTAGCTGGCTTTGTTAGACAGAAGTCACATTAATTTGTATTAAAAAGGCTTTGGTGGCAAACTAAATTGAATGTTCATTTCAAAATTGTTCAACAGTAACTGTTTGCTGCAAACATTGTTTGCCGTGAACATTTGCCGTCTTGGACGTCCGTCTGAACCATACCTGCAGGGCAGTTAATGTATGCATCCTGCCGATACGCCAAATCATTGTTATTGCTGTCTTAATTTAGCGAGAGGGGTCAGTTAAGAACACGTTGTCATGTGTGACAATGACCTGACATGATGGCTAATTAAGGCACTGTTGAGTCTATTTAAGATCCAGAACCAGCGGAGAAAAGGAGGCCAAAGCTCAGCTCGCATAGTTGGGTTCCTGCAGTTCAGTACAAAGAGCACGGGCAGCTAGAAAAGTGGACCCAAGAGTCCTCAAGAGACAAAGGGTCTGCTGGCTTTTGTTGCTGCTAAGCCCTAAGCAGCCAGTTTATACTGTTGAGTGATGTCGATTCCGCTGGTTTGTAGTGTAAGAATATCTACTAGCCTGGGAAATAAATATTTTTTATTCCCCGTTTTCTCCTTTTAGTCACCTGTTCTTTTCATCAGTGATTCAGTTTGTCCTGTGAACAGCCGTTCTTTCTGAGTCACTGCGGACACAATGTAGTTTTCATTTCACAAACCCGGTCAATGTGTTCATTACACATTACACTACATTCATTGACAGGGTTTGTGAAATGAACACTACATTCACAGTGTTTGTGAGATGAACACTACATTCATTGACAGGGTTTGTGAGATGAACACTACATTCATTGACAGGGTTTGTGAGATGAACACTACATTGACAGTGTTTGTGAGATGAACACTACATTCATTGACAGGGTTTGTGAGATGAACACTACATTCATTGACAGGGTTTGTGAGATGAACACTATATTGACAGGGTTTGTGAGATGAACACTATATTGACGGAGTTTGTGAGATGAATGTTGGGTATCTCAGTTTCACCTGTCGGTTGTGACTTGACGGTGACTTTTCCCTGCTACAGAGGCGTTTGTGGTGTGTGAGAACTACTCCCCTCCAGAAGGATATGTCCCAAACATGTCCAATCCTCTCCTGGACCACTGCTACGGTAATGCTGTGCTGACAGCTCATCTATTTCGCCCCTGGTTTCACCCATTCTGCATTCTGCCCCATATCACACTCTTGGTAGCTTATTTAGAGAATACAATTGTTTTCATTGTGTGAAAGCGCATTCCGACTTACCTCTTCCACAACTAGCTGTCAATTCTAGGCTAAGCTGGAATGAAAAAGCTAGCTAAGCTGTCATTGTTGGTCTTTTGAAGTTGTTTTTGTATCACTGATTGTTTTCTGCCTGTGTGTGGGCATGCTATGCATTTATTGAGTTGTTTTTGTAGGCTTAATATGGCACAAATAGTTAGTCAGAATGCAAGTAAATTGGTGTAAAATGCAGATTTTGCTGAGTTCCAAGAACGCAATATTCCATTGGCTGGCGCGAACACTGAACCCATGTACAGTGGGCTCCAGAATTATTGGCACCCCTGACTGGCAATGCACAAAAATACTGTCCAAAAAACCCCCAAAACAATATGATTACTGAGATAACCTCAAAATGCTGAAATATGTAAGGAATAATCCACGACGATGCGGAGGCGGAGAACCACCCGACGCAAAGCGGGAAGGGTTGTCATTGACAACAAACTGCCATGACAGGTGGCTACAGGCGCACAGGCTACTGCAGGAGGAAACACAGGGTACTACAGTGGCTCAGAAGACCAACCACTGGGCCTGTCCTGGTTTTATTGTTACTCAGCACTTAATTGGTGAGTTAACCCATTAAGGTGCAATATCCAAAATTGGAATTGGAAAGCTCTTAATTGAACATTCGAAAGCTGTGCTAAGGCACCATTGACACATAGACTAGTGCATAGACTAGTGCAATAAACCAGGGGAGGGCTGCACACTGTGTAAATTAACACTTTTAACCCATTGGGGCAGCATATAGCTTAGTGGCTAAGTTGCTTGACTGGGGTTTGAAGTGCCAATCCGGGGGGATTGGCCCCTCCTTAGTAAAATCGTAAAATCTGTCAGTCACTTTCGATACACGTGTCAGCTAAATAATTGTAGTGTAGTGTAACTAGTGTGAAGGGTAGGTTTTTTTTCGAATGTTGCTTTTTTTTTTATAGTTCAAAGTTCTAGAACTCCAATGCTTTCGTTACCAATAATCACCGGTGATTATTACATCAGCTTTCGAATGTTCAATTAAGAGCTTTCCAATCACATATTTTGGATATTGCACCTTAATGGGTTAACTCACCAATTAAGTGCTGAGTAACAATACAACCAGGACAGGCCCAGTGGTTGGTCTTCTGAGCCACTGTAGGCCATGCTGGAGTAACAGCTGACAGATTGGGCTTCTGGAAGGACCATTTTAAAGTGAAGTAAAATGGATGTCAGAATGCAACATGTCACATTGATGTTACAATGGTCTGATGATGATGATGATGGTGGTTGTTGTCTGTACTGTCACTCTCTCACTGACCTGGCCTCCAGATGTGGACTTTAATCAGCTGGAGGGCCCGAACCGGATCATCGTCCCCTTCCTGGCCTGCGGTGACCTCAGCGCCTTCGACTCGGATCGCACCTACCCGCTCCAGGTAACCGTGCCGACCGCTCTGACTCAATTTAGCACAAATCCTGAAACCCAGTTAATGAGCAAATACATTTCCCATAATCCCTCCCCAGGCTAATGTAGCCAAACCTGCTCTGGAGTGCTGTAAAGAGTACTGCTTCCTGCTGTGTTGAGTTCGATTTAACGAATGTCTGCTAAGCAACTCTTGTGCCTCCCGCGATTCACCTCTACCCGCTACAGATCCACAGTTTGGGAAGTCCAGCTTCACATGGGTTTTACTGAGTGAAGCATTACTGTAGTTTATTTTACTGCTTTACTCAGTGAAGTATGAGATTATTTTATTAATTTACTGTGTGAAGTATTCGTCTAATTTACTGTTTTACTCAGTGACGTATTACTGTAGTTTATTGGACTAGTTTACTCTGTGAAGTATTACTGTAGTTTATTGGACTGGTTTGCTCTGTGAAGTATTAGTTTATTAGTGAAGTATGACTAGTTTATTTTACTGTTTTACTTAGAGAAGTATTACAGTAGTTTATTTTACTGTTTATCCCCCCCACAGCTGGATCCCAGTAAAGAATACCGCTACACGCCCCCCACCCAGCCCCCCATATGCCCGCCCTACCAGCAGGCCTGTCACCTCCGCAAGAACAACCTGCTGGCCAAGGAGGAATCTCCCTCCGTCCCATTGGATGGGGCATTCTCCACCCTGCATCTCTCTGCCAATCAGGACGAGGGGACGTCGGCAGCAGCACCTTCGTGCGAAGTCGGCGCTCAATTGGCACCGGAACAGGAAGTGGAATGACCGAAATAAAAGTTTGCTAGCACCAGGGAACTATTATCTGAAGCGGTTTTGAACATTCCCAAGATATTTTATTTGGCTTCTCAGTGTATTAGCCCTGACCTGGCTCTTTAAAAGTGAATGAAAGCTCTGATGTAAAAGTGGCTGAACAAACCAATTTAACTTGAATGTGGAGTTTGATAAGAGACGATGAACAAGCCGCGCATCACCATGACAAACTCTCTAGTTTCAAGGAGAATTTAGAGTTGACCCAAACAGCACGAACCCTTCAGACTGCCTGACCACTGCCCTTCTGAGGAGAGGTGTAATTTTGTTACGATGTTACTTTTCACTTGAATACTAGTTTTTGAAAATACATATTTTAAACATTGTTTTTAAGTGCTGAGTAAATCAAGTTTTTTTTTTTTTTATGGAACTAACAAGTAATGTAGAATATTATGTATTTATCTCCAATAAAGAAACCATGCTCAAATTTGAAATGGCAGTTACATATTTTACTAGGTTTTCATGGTATATGGTTGGCTATAAATAGAAAGCAGACTTTTTGCTTTCTGGAAAAATGTATGTGTGAATTGTGTCAAGCTCATCTATGCTCTACTTTGTACTTAAATTATTCATGGTTGGTTTTGTAGTTTAATTCAGTTCTAATAATAGTAATAATATAACACCTTTCCGAAATAAAATGACCATTAACTTCTCTTACAAGTAAGGGCTTTGTACAGTTGTAATTCTCTTTGGAAAGTAAGATGAAGTAAACTTTATTAAGTTTATGTAGTGGACGCACCAACCTAAGGATCAGTTCCATAGTATGGGCTGAACGTGACCAGTGTGCTGACTTCTGTGGAACCATAAAGGTTCATCCACACCAAGAACGATAACTATAACGATAACGATAATTATATGAGCATCCACACTGATGAACGATAACTTTCCGTAAATCGTCTCCGTAAATCTCATACCGTTTTGCACGTGACACGCCTTTAATTCGGATTGATTTCAGTTGGATATCAGAGTTTTATCGTCCATACAGCTGGAAAAAATAGCTCTGAAAGTAATCTCAACGATCGTTCTTCACTGTCGTTGTTGTTGACTCCACCATCCACTTGCTTTAGAACGATTTTTAAGACAACATATTTATAGTGATTGTTGTAGTTCTAGTTCTTGGTGTGGACCAGTCGGAAGTCTGTAAAAATGTAGCATCCCACTGTCCTTGGCGCCACTGATTATATAATTTTAAAATAAATACAAGTTTATTTTGTACTTTTGAAACTGAGATATTTCTGAATTCTTCATCATTATTATTTTTACACAAACTGGGTGCCATTCACTGGAAAGTCTAGTAATGCTGTCATGCCATTGACAAGAATAAGCGACACCAGAAAGGATAAACCATTGCAATTGATACATTGGCTTTGTGTGTATAGCAAAGAACAAATTAAAGCTCTACATATTGTGATATAATGATAATGGCATTGTGGATATCAATGTGTTTGAACTAATGTTGTAATGCTTCCCAAATTTGTTACAGGATGAGAGTATCAATATAATTCACTTCTTGAAAATAAGGGGGCATTTGAGTTGAATCAATAGATTGTTGGATTTATATGGCGCTTTTCTCAGACTCAAAGCACTTTACAGTGATTAGGGGCAAACTCGCCTCATCCACCACCAATATCAAATGTATCCTTTGTAATGCTGCATATGCTTTAACAGGATGTTTTAACGGTTTATTTTATCCTCTTCTATTGTTTTGGAAAGGAGTTTTTTAATAATAATTAACATAATGTGATATTTAGCTGGTGCTTTTATCCAAAGCAACTTTTAGACTAAACAGGGGACAATCCCACCTGAGCAATGCAGGGTTAAGGGCCTTGCTCATGGGCCCAACAGGACCTTAACGTGGTTACACAGAGCTTGAACCACCAACATTCCCAATCAAGCACCTTAGCCAGTAGGCTGCAGGCTGGCCCAGTGCTTTGACCACCATTTTCTGAAAAGCTTTAAATAAAGTTATTATGCATAGCACCCACCTGGGTGATACACGGCAGCCATTTTGTGCCAGAACACTCGCCACACATCTCACAAGGAAGAGAGGGAGAGATATATTGTTTAGCCTATTGGGATGATTAGGTGGCAGGTTAAGAGAGCCAGGTTGGAAATTTAGCCAGGACACCGGGGAACCCCCTACTTTTTGTGTTTGCTGGTGTCATGGCCACAGTGTGTATGGAACTCGGTTTAATGTCTTTGAAATTGAATTTGAAAGACGTTTTCTCCTACAGTTAAATTCTCTGCGTAGGGGTTGCACTGACACTGCATACGGTGTTCTGCAATAGCAGGGAAAGACCACTAGGCGGTGCTGTAAGACTAACCAATTGTTTTGATTCTGGAAACAGATGTTTACCATATCTGTTCGGAGATGCCACATTGTCTGTCTTGTGGATTTCAGACAATACGAAAGGAAGATACACACAGTGGATAAGTGGGTGCAGAACTGCTGTTTTTTATCCACTCAGATGCAGAAATGCTGGGTGCTTTATCTTGAGGTTTGGAAACAAGCAGCAGCACTTTTTTTCTGTTGAAACTAAGGCTCAGTACCATGGCCGTTAGTGGAGATGAAAGAAGTGAGGAGGCGTTGATAACAGTTGTACAGGAAGAGGACATCAAAAAGAAAACCATGTGAAATTAAAGGATGTTGGTGTTGCTATGAGGGATAGCGGAATACAGGACAAGCTCATCCTTGGAGTGGGATGTACTGGACAGGAACCGGTACACAGGAAGTGGATCAAGACCTGAGCTGGATGAACCGAACGGAGGGCAGCTTTCTGGATGTGTTCTTGCGTCTAGCTTTGTTTTCAGAACAGTGGGACGCACCATACTTAAACTCACAGCTCCGAGACGTTTGAGTGTGTGAGCACGCATGCACAGTGTGGAGAGTGTTTGAGCATGCTCAAACATATTATATTATTAATAATCGTAGATGTAGATGTAAATGTTAGATTATTTCGGTTGATTATTCAGGGTCACAGGGTGGCTGGGGCCTATACCAGATAGATCGATAGATAGATAGATAGATAGATAGATAGATACTTTATTCATCCCAAGGGAAATTTTAGGCATCCAGTAGCTTATACATACACACATATACACACATATCTCACACACATAAAGATCAAAACCACTCACAGAAAAGTAAGAAGTAAAGAGCATGTGAAGTGATTACAAAGGCCTAGTAGGGACTGGCCCTGTGATATATTGACCATGCTAAGAGGTGCTATGGTAGATTGTGTGCAATGGTGGTAGTGCAAAAGTACAAAGTAAACAGTAAACAGTAAACAGTGCAGGGATTTACTGTTAAGTATGACTACGGGCATACAATGAGTGTGAACATAAAATAATTGCTTAACAAAGAATAATAATATAATCTAAGCATAAAAGAGCTTCAGAAGGTCAAATAAATTTATAAAGGTACAGCATGTAGAAAAGTCAACAGGGGTAAAAGTGAGGATTACAGTCCAGATTGTGTAGAGGGCTAATATAGCCTGTTAGGACAGTCAGACAGATATTGGACAGAGGATGGTAGACAAAGGTGATGTGGTGGAAGGAGCAGAAAGAGACTCATGCTGAAAAGTCCAATTCTCTCCTCCCATTTTGTGTGATGTTGTATAACTGAATGGCCCATGGAACAAAGGACCTTCTTAACCTGTGTGTTGAGCATGTCAGAGACAGGAGTCTGCTGCTGAAGGTGCTCTTCTGTCTGTTAAGTGGGTGGCAGTCATTGTCCAGGACTGCCAGCATCCTGTTCAGTGTCCTTTTCTCTGCTATTGATATTAAGCACTCCAGCTCCATTCCAACTACAGAACCAGCTTTCCTTACCAGCCTTTCCAGTCACCCAGTGTCCCTCTTCTCAATGCTGCCTCCCCAGCACACAACGGCATAAGAAAGGACACTGGCGATGACAGACTGGTAAAACATCCCGAGGAGCTTACTGCAGACATTGAAAGAGCATTAACTAATGTAGTTGTTAACATTAATTGACATACAAATGCATTAAGCATGAACTTTTTATTAGCTAATTAATTAACTAATTGTTTGGTTAACATAACGACCGCAGCCTCCTGAGGAAGTAGAGCCGACTCTGCCCTTTCCTGTAGAGTGCATCAGTGTTGGCTGACCAGTCCAGTTTATTGTCCAGGTGTACCCCTAGGTATTTGTATGTGCTGACCACCTCCACATTGACCCCTTCAGTGGAGACTGGCAGCATAGGTGGCTTAGTCCTCCTGAAATCCACCACCATCTCCCTGGTTTTGGAAATGTTCAGCATGCAGTGGGAGAGTGGGAGGAATACACCCTGGACCGGTCACACACTCACAACTAGCAGCCATTTTGAACCTCCAATTAGCCTAGCATGTGCCTTTGGACTATGGGAGAAAATGGAGCATCCAGGGAAAACCACCACGGACACAGAGAGAACATGCACACTCCACACAGCAAGGCCCCACGTCAAGATTTTTATTTAGTTCCCTTCTTGCTGTGAGGCGACAGTGCTATAACATTACGGTACTGTTATTTAGCCGACACTTATCCAACGCGACTTCCAGTTAGATTAGACTAGGTGGTGGCCAATAACCCCTGGAGCAATACAGGGTTAAGGTCCCTGCTCAAGGGCCCAACAGCAGCACTGATCTTACTGTGGCTACACTGGGGCTGGAACCACCAACCTTCTGGGTTACAGTCAAGCACCTTAGCCACGAGGTCATATTAATAATAATAATAATAACGATGATGATGATGATATTTTATTAATATTGTATTATTATTATTATTATTATTATTATTATTATTAGTAGTAGTAGTAGTAGTAGTGTCACTATGGTATTAGTAGTACAGTAGTAATATTAGTAGTATTAGTAGTACATCTAGTGTTAATAGTATTAGTATTATTACAAGCATAAGTACATTATACTTCTCCTTTTCCTGTGTGGCTCATGAAAAAATCTTTATGGTTCTGATTTCAAATCCATCATAAACCATATTCCAAGACCCTGGGGCATTTTGAATTATTGAGCGCAGAGGTATTTTCAGGCAGCGCGAAATAATCCACTCAGCAGTAACAGTCACACCGAGGCACCTGGCGAGATGGAGGCTCGGCGAGTCGAAGTGCAAAGTCTGAATTCAGCAGGGTGTTCAGTAACATTGATTAGTGTTAAAGAAGAGGGCAAAGTCTCTGACGAACATAAAATTAAACAAGTCAAAGCGAGGCGCTGGCACAAGGACAAGGAGCCGCTGTTAGCTGACAGCCCGTCGCCGCTATCACTTCCCCTCCCCTGTGCCTGATTTAATTCATATTCACTACAGGCGGAAATTCAGCACTATTAAATATGAATCAGCCGGTCCTTAGGCAGCGTTCTTGTAAAGTATGTGAAATATGAAGGCTTGCGAGTCTCAAAATAGTCCCAAGCTCGCCACAGACATGAGCACTTCACTAAAAGATGTGGGCACTTCATACTGGTTAGAAGCATTTCCCTGTCAGATTTGTCCTTCAATCCAAAGATGCATGTGTGAAATAAAGGCAATTTCTCTCCAGGAAGTAGAGTGAATGGCTGCACCAGCGAGCGCCTCCACGCCATTGGACACAACGTGGAAGGCTCATTGGTCATCGGCAGCCATTACCTCTCTGTCCCTTTACATTTGGCGCCCCGTCAAACTGGTGACACTCTTGATTTAGGCCCATAGATAGCCGCACTTTCACGGTGCTCCTGGGGGGCGTTAAGCATTGATGTCATATCGATTCTGAGCCTGAAGCTTAGTCAAACCGCTCCTTTTAAAATTTGTTCCCCGTGTGAGGAGAGTTAGATACTTCTGTGGTGACTGCGAGGGCTTAAATGAAAGCACTCCAGCTCCTCTGACTTCTTGCACTCCAGCTCCCTTCTTGCAGGCACGGTGCCACTCCTTCTTTTACATTATTGGCATTTGGCAGACGCGCTTATCCAGAGCGACGTACAGTTGACCAGACTAAGCAGGAGACAATCCTCCCCTGGAGCAATGCAGGGTTAAGGGCCTTGCTCAAGGGCCCAACGGCTGTGCGGATCTTATTGTGGCTACACTGGGATTCGAACCACCGACCTTGTGTTTCCCAGTCATTTACCTTAACCACTATGCTACAGGCCGCCCTCTTTAATTGTATTTCTCCCGTGAGTCAGGATGTTTGAACAGCCAGAAAACCTGTGGTAGCAGAGCGCTCGCTTCTCCCTGCCATGGGACACGACCTGTACAGACAGAGTCTCGCACCTCCAACGCATTCACTCATCTAGAGGCCTGCCAGTTCCCCTAGCTCTGTCAACACGGCACTGCCGTGCGTCAAGCCAGCAAAAGCACTTTGGATTTATTTCAACGGAGGCAGAAAGAGAAAGAGGGAGATCACTGTGACGTTATAAGTAGTTTTTTTCCCCCCACTTAGTTATTTTGTTCCCACTTATGAAGGATGGAGAATATCTTTTTTACAACTAAATGTATGAGCTGGTCTATATTCCTCGGCCTTCCACCAAGGTCTCTGGCTTCAGGCACCGAACTTCCCAAGGACAACAAGAAGTTGGAAATATTGCCTGTGTGTGTGTGTATGTTTCTCTTTCTTATATTTCAAGGAGTCCAAATATTGGAGCTTGGCCTTTTTGTAATCTTCCCCATTCCCCATTGGAATGTAACCTTGAACTTTAAAAATACAGGTTGGATAAAGACAAAAATATTTTTTCCTGATTTAGAAAATATGTTTTTGTAAGATCGAAGTTCCGAAGTCGAGGTGTGTGCTTATTCAGAATACATAAGTGGTGTATCCCCAGCTAAACATTAATTGGATAGGGTGCAGTTGGCTACCAAATTGGGAGAAAAAGAAAAGAAATCTGAGAAAAACAATATGATTGGACATAACCAATCATGGTTTGTTATTATATTTTTGTCACGGAACAGACTAACTGGAACCACACGCAGACTGTTTTAATCAGGTCGGACAGTCCAGGTTCAGTAACCAGCAACAGGAACAACACAAAATAAGTAGTTTGTTGTCGAGGGGCAGGCGAGGGTCGGACTGCGGGCAGACAGGGCAATGGAGAGCAGGCGAGGCGAAGTTGAACACAGGCGAGGGTCCTGACCGGGAGATCAATCCGAGTGGAAGGGCAGGAGACAGGGTACACAGAACTCAGAACATGGGAAATCAGGATGTAACTAGGACAAGGTGGAACGGGACATGACATGTTTTACTATATGCTTATGTATTAACCATGTACCAATCAGATTTAGACTCATGAATGTTAATAAAATATATTAATAAAATACTTTTTGAATGTGGCAAGTACGGACCACCCCTATCTTCGTCAGTTCAGGCTTGTCCACCTCGCTGTGTGTAAGTTTCAGACTCTTTCTGCATAAATAAATCCCATTACTTCTTGGATATACCTTGTCGTGCCTGGTTACGATAAGGGACTCAATAATTATTCTTATTTGTTCATTATTGGAGCCACATACTGTGACCCAATAATCTAATAAAATTGATGTATTATTATAGCGACAGCTTTCTTTTTGTCATGCTAGTACCATGTTTGTCTTCTCTGTTATCTCCAGGAGAAGGTTGAATGGGCTCCACTATAGGATTTTCAGGATGAACATGACAGTTTAACTACTGTGCTATAACTCTGATATCATAGGCAGTCTTGTGGGCCCAAAATATCCACACCCCCTTCCATAACATTTCAAGGGAAGCCAAGGCTAAGCTAAGGCTATCGTCTGACTCTGGAATGGATGCCATGGCCCACTTAGCTTTTTAGAAGAGATTTGACTGACTGTATTTTGTTATGATTTCCAATAGAGACTAATATACTGGCTCTATATTCTTCTTGCCTCTTGCCTTGCCTGAGCTTCAGTAGATTAACAGCGTGTTGTTAATATTCCTTAACAGACCTAGTAGTACCAATATTGTTATAAACAATGCAATTATTACTTAATTATATGCATGTATCTGTAAAAACAATAATACAAAATGAGGACATCAAATTGGCTCCAGTTGCAACTTCATAGCAATCAAAGCAGATATTGTCATTTTTGGCTAGAACTTGTTCACATCAAATCAAAACAAAAACCTTGCTTCCTAGTGATGGATCGTTCACCAAAACTGGCTGTTCTTGAACAGCTCTTTAGTGAAATGGGGAAAACATTCTTTTCTGTCGAGGACACATATTGTAATGGCTCACAATAAAAACATTTATTTGTAACCAGATTGCCAAGACATTTGCTGTGCCCATTCACATCTACTGCACACATGCAGTCCCCTCCAAAAGCATTGAAACAGCAAGGTAAAATATTAGCAAACATGCTAAATGGATGAGAAGAAGCAAATAGAGGGTGGTAAGTTGTCAGGTCTTTAAAATCACTGAACGGTGAGACATCTTTTTATCTCAACCCCAGATGTATTCAGAGTATTGCAAAAACAAAGGAATCAGCCTTGCTGTTCCAATACTTTTGAGGGGGACTGTATAACACATCTACTGCATATCTACTGTACATCTACTGCATATGTACTGCATGTCTAGTACACTTCTACTGTACATCTACTGCATATCTACTGCTCATCTACTGCACATCTACTGCATATGTACTGCATGTCTAGTACACTTCTACTGTACATCTACTGCATATCTACTGCTCATCTACTGCATATCTACTGTTCATCTACTGCACGTCTACTGTATATCTGATGTACATCTACTGCTCATCTACTTCACATCTACTGTACATCTACTGCATATCTACTGCTCATCTACTGCACATCTACTGCATATCTACTGCTCATATACTGTACATCTACTGCATATCTACTGCTCATCTACTGTACATCTACTGCATATCTACTGCTCATCTACTGCTTATCTACTGCATATCTACTGTACATCTACTGCTCATCGACTGTGCTTATAGACAGCAGCTCAAAAATGAGACACTGCAACAGCAAGCTGAGCGGCTCATACCATGACACCTGGGTGTATTTATAGACGTGAGGCTCATTAGCTCCGAATGTTCGGAGCAGCCTGGGGGCAGGCGAAAGGATAATCCGACAGGATTCCACGTAATTGGTGTCAGAAGAGAAACACTTTGGGTGCAGCCTGCTCTCGGGCTGAAGTTATTTAACCGGAAGATGCTGTGCAACAGTGCCAAAACCCTAAAGCAGCTGCGCTTTCCGAGGCAGACCATCACAGAGAAATGACACAATAAACAACGCAGAGAGCGAGAGGCTGTTAAGGAATATTAACAAACACGCTGTTAAATGGATGAGAAGAAGCAAATAGAGGGTGGTAAGTTGTCAGGTGTTCAAAATGACTGAACGGTGAGACAAAGCGCAGAGATAAAGAGCATTATTATTTCATATTTTCTGCTCTTTAAAAGAATGGGCATGGTTCAAGTGACTGAAACTTCTTTGCTTTGATGTCCTTTATATTTCTACCTGATTGCATTGCAATCTTGCATTTTGCTGTCATTACTTTTGGCTGAGCTCCTTATATGGACATGCAAGCAAGTGAGTTAGTTAGTTGGTTGGATTCCCTGCCACTTTAAAGGTACAATAGGTAAGATTTTTGTGTTAAAACATTGCAAATTCCTTCCTATCATTGAAAAAGGCTCACTGACATGATGACTCACCCTCTGCCTGTGTTGATAGTCCTTAAATTCTGGTTTAAAAATATACAGTTGACGCACCGACACTACATTGTACCAAAACATTTTACAGCTGTACAATAATTCAAGCTCATTGGTTGAAAATTGGCTCTAATTGCCACAGCCAATGGCGTGGGGGGTTTCAACATTAGCATATTCACAGAGAAGGGGAGGGATAAACAGTGTTGTGGTTTTTGTTGCTGCTATTCATCTCCTGATGATTGGTAAGTCCGGAATTACCAATTGTACCTTTAACACCTTCCCTTCCCTTGCTGTCTGAGGTATTTTGTCAAAATGCAAACACCAAAATGTGTAGTCTAAAGTAGCTGACAAAGTTCACTTTTCAATGCTTAAACATACGCCATTCCTCAACATTCCTCAACATTTCTTCTTCAAGTGTGGAGCAATGCATTGTGGTATTTCCTTGGCAAGAGGGAGGAAAAATTAGGGAGCAAGGTATTATAATGGCTGCATCCACTTTCATGATTAGGAACTGAATATTTAACCGTATTTTATCCTGACATTTTGGGGATTCCCCCAAGTGAAAACAACTTCAAGAAGAAAGCGTAAAACTGTCTGTAGCTATCTTACAGCGAGCGTGTGCTGGACTAGCATAAGCTCAGTGAGCACATACTGCCCTCTAGCTGCAGGGAGGTTCGGTGCTTGTTTCTCAGTCAGGAAAGTCCACTCACTCGTTTAGCAGCTTAATCGCCGTCTGCTCCATCCTTTACACATAAAATGGATGACTGCACCAGGCCTGGCTCGTAGGCATGGTTACCGTTTCTAGGGCTGCACAGATGGAGTTGTGAGGAGGAAATGCTGACAGGTCGTGCTGTCCCAGGAAGAGCTCAGCCCCAGTCTCACTCAGGCTCTGCTGTCACTCATCCTCAGGACACGCCTCTGTTTACCCACCCTGCTGAATTCCAGCTTAAATCAGCCTAAACTGGCGGTTCAAGCAGCGTTTTCAACACTTGTAGGTCAACCAGCTGACAATGCTATATAATTAGCGAGTTCACAAGTTTGGCCATCAGCTACCAGCTTTGAACGGCTTTGCTCAGCTAGAGACCAGCGTTGACCTGCCACAGAGCACCTAAAACCAGCTAGAAGTGTTGAAAATACAGTTTAAACCATTTTATGCCAGATTAGAATCTCTAGAGTCTGTCTGCCTGTCTGTACATCTCTCTGTCTGCCTGTCTTGCCCGGTCCTGCCCATAGCTGAGCATTTGTGCTGGAAAGATCTCCCATGGCATAACTACAGTGAGAGTCCCTACTGCTGTCTAATAACAGGGGATTGGGTAAGCCTCAGTGCTGATCCCACATGTAGGAGCAAATCCAGTACAAATCAGTACAAATCCAGCTGTGTGTAAAATGTACAATCACAGCAGTTCAAGTCCTCTGGGAATAGACTTACTGTTTAGCATATAAGCCATGACATTTTCTGACATTTTTTCTTTTCTCATGGTCCTCTATAGGCTCCAGAATTGCCCTGGATGCAACACACAAAAAAAATAAACAATATAATTAACTCTAGTAATAAACCATACTTTAAATTAATGTTTACTTTCTCATTAAACTTTACTTATGTTTCAATGGAACCAACCGAAAACATACATTTATTGAATTAAATGAATTTCACCAAAATCAAGGTTTCGTAATTATTGGCACCCCTGGTTTATTACCTGGTGCATACACTTCTGGCGAGGATAACAGCATGGAGTCTTTTCCTGTAATGCTTGACGAGATTTGACAACACGTCTAGAAGGATTTTGGGCCATTGATCTTTGCTGATCCTTTGAAGATCCTTGAGATCCTTGGTGCTTATCAACTGCCCTCTTCAGTTCAGCCCACAGGTTTTCCATTGGAGGCCTGATGGAGATAGCCACTAAAGAACATAGATTTTGTTGTCACAGAACCTTTTCTGTGTGGATTTTGAGGTATGCTCTGGGGTCATTGTCTTGCTAGAAAGTCTACCTAGAGCCAACTCTGACCACATCTGGTTAGACTGACTACATCTCATCAGACCACAGAAAAATGTTGAGATGCATGAAAGGAGAGGCACCTCATACCCACGGTGAAATGTTGTGGATCAGTGATGTTTTGGGGCTGTTTTAACCCTTCTATTGTCATAAGGTTAAATTTGACCCGTTTTCAAGTTAAAATGTGTAATAAAAACCATCTAGTTATTGGAACAAGGCTTCATGATAACCTCAAAAACAGCGACGTATATAAACACAACAAAACCAATGGTCACCATTTTATTCCATTCTGACGGTCTATAAAAAGCATGGTTATATATGTGGTGTTAAAGGCCAAATATGACCCAGCAGAGAATATTGGCTGTTGATAATATGGCATGCAGCATTGAAAAGTTCACATACCCTCCCTCTTTCTTTCTTTCTCTTTCTCACAATTACTCTCTATCTCTATCTATCACTCTCTACCTCTCCCACACACGCTCAAAAAGAATACCCTTGCTCTGTTACAACTGCTTTCCTTCATAACAATATGCCCACATCTCGCAGAAAAGCACATTACAATTATTTAGCTCATGTTTTTTATCCAAAGCGACTCACAGATAATTAGACCATGTAGGGCATAATCCCCCCTGGAGCAATGTGAGCTTAAGGGCCTGCTCCTGTGGCTACACCGGGGCTTGAACCACCAACCCACCAGGTCACCTTAGCCACCTTAGCCACTAGGCTATAGCACAATATCATCTTGTGGAGGAGGTGTGACATGAATAACATTACACAGATTTCTCAACATTCGTATTGTTTAATAAGGCTTGTTTGAGTTCTTGTCCATATTCATTCTGCAGCAGCATCTGTCTATTCCAACATGGTAAATGGTAAATGGCAAATGGTTATTCATATAGCGCCTTCATCCAAAGCGCTGTACAATAGATCCTTCTTATTCACCCATTCATACACACACTCACACACCAACACTGATAGGCAGCAACCAGCTCATCAGGAGCGTTTAGGGGTTAGGTGTCCTGCTCAGGGATAAGAGGTCATAGATCACATGTCCGATTATGACAGTGATATTGAGGAGAGAAAGCACACACAAACACACAAACCCACACACATGCACAGCTATAGTTTACTGCATGGTTCGAACCACCGATTTCATTGCAGATCATGTATAGTATTCTGTCTCATGTGTTTAGTGTGTTCATATTGAGGAGATTTAAATCTCCCAATATTGTACTATTTTGTGCCTGTCCATTCTCTAAATCCACAGACAGTAGAAACAAAATATAGCAACTCCTTGTTTACTGAGATATGTAATATAAAAGACTTCACATGAAGTATGTAATCTGTTTTGGTTGCCATGGATGGCATGTGTTTACTTGTGCGAAGCTCACAGACCTGATTTACTTTAATGACAGAGCCAAATTGCTCCTGGAGCTCTGCTTCACACCAGCACCTTCCATCTTCTTCCCGGGCTTTTAGGAGTGAAATCTCTGTTTTCCTGCCATGGTAACATCGTTCTGAGGAACAAAGTGGTGCTGAGCTTCACCCAAGTAAACAATTCAGGTTTAATGTTCTCGGTTGTTTCTCCTATCCTCCCTCGACCGCATTTGATATATTTCATATGCCAAACCTTTGACTGATTTTGAAATGAAATTATTTTTTTATTATTTATACTTTGGACATGTAGATATTATTTTTTCCTCTTATTTTCCTGATGTTTCTTCAGCGGACTCATAGATGCCTCTGCTGTGGGTGAGTTTTCATGCAACTGTAGAAAGTGTGGCTGTGTGGAGCTAAACTTTCCCCAGGCAGAATGTTGATATGGCGATTTGGGACCCTGGTGAGTGATTGAGAAAATTAAGTCAAATTAAATAACTTCCATCCATCCTTTTAAGTTTTTCTTTTCACTGCCTGACCGGGAAGAACTTGAGCCGAATTTGACACACCCACACACAGATATGATGGATTTATAAAACAGTGGAGTAAACAGTTTGATTTGTCTTTGTGCTTGAATTCATATCAGCTTGCCACACCCCGTGGAAGTTCAAGCTTTCAAAAGTGCAGCTTATCACTGGAGAAAAGGGCAACCTCGGATGTTTATCTGACGGAGCGTGACCACGTTTGTTCTGCAGACATCAGACATCAGACTCATAATAGCCATCGTAAATTCCGCTCCCTCCGTGCATCTGTGTCGGAGCGGGGAGAGAGTGAGTTCACAGACATCGCTGTCCTGTCTGTGAGCTGCGATGTAGAACTGGCACGGGCTGAAGAACCCGACATAAAACACCTAATGCGGTGACATTAAGAGTGTTTCGGTGGCTGCCGAGCGCCCTTTCGGCCGGCAAGTTCTGAGACAGAGTAATTTGCGGTGACATTACTTTGTGTTGTGTGCCTGTGGGCAGAAAATGTTTTAGGGCTAATCTCTAATCCTTTCCTGTGCCCGTCTCAAATGCCCAAACTTGGACCTCTGCTGGGGCCTTCTATTGAAGTGGATTTTGATCCCATCTACAGAAAGGAAGCTTTCGAAGCATATTATCGTGTGACAGGGAATAGAAGTTCCATAGGTGAATTGTAAAGTTTAGTTTAGACTCCCTTTTTTAACCCTCATATTATGTTAAGATTTTATGACTGCTTTTATGTTTGACCCCAACACTTTGAATTGACTCAAAACTATTGTAATAGAAAAGTGTTGACACTTTGTGTGTCGCCTTTTTGTCTCCCAAATGACTGGCCTTATCCGTAAATATGAAAGATCTGTGAGAAACATCTCATTTTAGAGCCTGAAGTAGTGCAAGTTTGACACCTGCTACCAGAATCATCCACAAAGAAATCTGAGATAAAAATTTAAATACTGTTTGCATAATTTTTTGTTTACATTTTAATATAGCTACACAGGGTAACACAGCACCTTTGTATGCAGAGTTTGTATAGGACCTTGAAAACAATCATACAGTATCATATAGTATCAAGACTAAAATCAAGACTTTTTAAAAGATGTCAAACACTAAAAGGGTCAAATAGACCCAAAACATAATATGGACATTCCAGCCTTCATTGTTTGGCAGGGTCGAAAGCAGAGATGGCGACATATAGAATGGATCATAACTCAGATTTTGGGCTTGTTGGGGATCAAGTACCCACCCTCATGGCAGGGTGTGTGTGGTGGGGGGTGAGGGGTGTGTGGGGAGGGGGCTACAGCTATCCTGCCCAATCCCCTGCCTTAAAAAGGACCTCCATTACCGACTACCCATTTGACTCGTTTTTTCTTAAAGCCCACCTTTCATGAGTTCTTGATGAGAGAACGCTTTGAATCGATTTCTAATTTTTAGATGCTCTATAACTTATTACTGTTCACAGCAGCAAAGAAACTATTTTCTTTTTTTATTTATTACAGAGCCACACACTCTCCTTCACTGGACATAACAGTTCATCAAACATATGCTGCTATTAGTTAATATTTTCTTTCTGTTTTCAGTGCATGATCACAGGTAAAAAATATTGCAAACAAGAAAGTGTATGCGTGTGTGTGTGTGTGTGTGACAGAGAGAGAGAGAGAGAGAGAGAAAGAGAGAGTGTATGGGTGTGTGTGTGTGTATGTGTGTGTGAGTGTGTGAGAGTTTGTGTGTGTCTGTGTGTCTGTGTGTTGTGTGTGAGAGAGTGTATGTGTGTGTGCGTGTACGTGCTTGTGTGTGTATGTGTGTGAGAGAGTTTCTGTGTGTGTGAGGGAGAGAGTGTGTGTGTGTGCGTGGTGTGTATGTGTTTGGGGGGGGGGGGGGGGTTGGGTGGCAAAGGAGAGTGTGGAAGAAGGGCAGATTAATTCACTGTGATTAATTTTGTTGTTGCCTAGATGCGCTTTTATACATTTGGCTTTCACAAACCAGGCCTGCGGTGGATATAATTCATCTTAGACTATATTTTACTTTAGTGTCAGGGAAAAGCACAGAAAGTTGAAATACTACCATGGGACACTGAGTAAACTAAATCAGGCAGGGCGCACTGTGCTTTTGTCCACAGATTTGCAGGTTTGGGTTAGAAATGTCACTGCTACCTGACTGGAAGCAGTCTGTCCCATTTCCATTTCCTTTCTGTTTCTCATTTCCTTTTAATCACGTTCTGAACTGGATCAATTCGTCATCATTTCACAACCATTAAATATTCATCACTAGTTCTCAGATATATACTGAGGTGTTGATGGATGTGACACACACACTATATAATAAATGCATTATACTGTAGCACTTTATTAGGTATTTATTAGACTTTTTTTTTTCACTTATTATGTCTTCTGTTGCTGTAGCCTATCCACTTGGAGGTGTGACACATTGTGTGTTTAGAGATGCTCTTCTGCATTCCACTGTTGTAATGTGTGGTTATTTGCATTACCAAAGCGTTTCTGTCTGCAGAACTGCTGCTCGCTGGATGTTTTTCAACACCATTTTGGGTAAACGCTAGAGTTTTGGGTGAAAATCACAGGAGATCAGGCGATTCTGAAATACTCAGACCACCCTGTCTGGTACCAATAATCAAATTTTTTCCCCATTCTGATGGTTGATGTAAACATCAACTGAAACTAGATAATCACGTTAATAAGTAGTTCTCAGTAAATATAAGTTAATATACGTATATATTTTCTTTATATTGAGAAAATTAAGATTATGTATTAATCATCTAGTCCCTGGCTACTGCAGTAATAACATTCTCCTTCCTGCTTCAGAAACCTCTTCTTACGCAATCACAGTGCATCTGATAGTCTATCTACCCAACCACAGTGCATCAGACACCTCTCAGTACCCTGGATTAGTTTTCAAACTGAGGAATGCTCAGAGATTGGAAGCAAAAGAAGCGTCAATCAACAATGCCCCATTTTGGATGACATTAACTGTCCCATCCCACCACCTTACCATCTCCATAATCTGGACATCTTTCCTGTCGGTGGGCAGTATATTACTGGAAACCCTTTCTCCTGCATGAGTGCCAATGGCTAATCGCAATATATTTATGAACACTTTTTGAGTGCTACAAAGACTTTTACTTTTACAGGGACCGTGTGTTGTTTGTCTTATGTGGCACTGTGTGAGGCCTGTCACAACGCAACAGCTTCTCGGCTGCCGTGTACATGAAATAATAATAATAATGATAATAAAAAAAGCACAACGCTCACTCTCAGATGAACCATTACCCTCGTTCGCAGCATGAAACATTAGTTCCATTTGCAGGGAGACGCATCGCTCTCGCTTCCAGACTGAAGAATGAGTCAAATCCTCAGGTGAAACATTACACTCGTTCTCCGGGTGACGCATTATTCCCGGTGTCAGAATGAATCATTGCGGTCTAATACTCAGACGAGTTGTTAGACTCATTTTGAGGGGAAATATTTGATTCGTTCTCTGATGTAATGAGGAGTTCTGAGTCTGAGAGCTGAGCAGATCTTTTTGAAGTGGCGAAGGGGAATGGATGCCTTTCTTTATTTGCTGTAGAAATATGTAGAAATTTTAAGTGAGCAAAAGTACTGTGACATTGACTGACAGGCGTGGCACATGACGAAGAGCTAAAATTAAAGGGCAGTGCCCCCCCCCCCCCCCCCCCAGATCCAGCTGTGAATGGACATGACATTTTGTTTTCTGCATTACTGTGTCAATAGAAAAGAGCAAAATTTCAAATTTCCAAAAAGTTTAATGTGAAATTTACAGGGAAGCTGTGTAAACTGTCCATTTTTCAATGCCTCTTTTATTTTATTTCCCATTTTGTTGAATAAAGTAACACATTCAGTAACAGAACATTGCTGTGCATAATTTTATGTGCTGCAGCCTTTTGTACAGTCATGTTTACTTTATTTAACTTTAATCTTTATTTTATAAGTTTTGTTTATTTCAAGGAACCGGATGAGAATGGATGACACAGTTACTGATCAATTAAAGCCACTGATTGGCCAGACATCCAAGCCCTTAATCAATCCCTGTCCCAGCGTACAGAGATAAAGAGTGAACAAAATGGAAGAGCTGGCCATTTGTGTGCAGCGGAAATTGTACTCTGTTCTGACAACCCCGTTGCCACTGCTTTGAGGCAGAAAATAGAGGATAACAGGATCAGTGGTTTTTACTCTGCTGAAAAAAACAGCTCAAGCAAGCTCTGAAACAGCTGTTAGCTGGTTGTGTTGTTCAGACCAGCTCCCAGCTTGAGATGGCTAAGCTGGTTCACCGGTTCAAATCAGCTCCCAGCCCAGATAAGCTGCCAGCGCTCGCTGGTTGACCAGTTCATACCCAGCTAGACCAGATTTACGACCAGCTTGACCATGGTTAACCAGCTCATACTCGGCTAGACCAGCTTATGACCAGCTTGAACATGGTTGACCAGCTCATACCTGGCTAGACCAGCTTATGACCAGTTTGGCCATGGTTGACCAGCTCATACCTGGCTAGACCAGCTTGACCAGTTGGCATAAATGGATATTACAGCAGGGAAACTGGAATGAATATGTGCAGGAAATGTACTAGCTAATAAATGGTAGCTGGATGGAGTTAGTCATTTAAAATAAACAGTTTTAGGCTTTATGACCATTTTGATGAGAACCCATTGCTGTAATCAGTTGTGCCTGGTTCTGCTGACTGTACTGTGAACAGGGTGATAGGCATAGCAGCTTGGGAGCCAGAGATAACGCCGGTTTAATGGTCTCTGATACCATGGTAACGTGAAACGACTGTGCTAGGCAGGAGCTGAGGATTGTGGGGAGGTGCAGGGAGAGATGCGAGTCTGTAGTCTGCCGGGGGACAGAGCAGAGACATAAAAGCTGGACCACAAACAGGATATTGATTTGGAAAGCGAATAATTAATGTGCTTTTTTTGCTATAAGAACATTATGTTCAATTACTGAATTGGTAGCTTTCAGGCCACTCCAGTTTGAGTGTCATTCCTCCGAAACAGAACATATTCAGTAGTTTGCAGTGGCACTTGTTAAAATCAGCATCTAAAAACAAAGTAAAACCCAAACCCAGGGATCCTAATGGGCGTACTGTGACAGTAGTATTAATATTAATATGCTTACCTGTGCATTTATAATGGGAGTAAACAAATGCACATTAAAAGGTTTTGATCAACCAACAGAATCATTATGGTCCTCTATGAAACTGCGCTCCTCAAGAGTTTTAAAGCCATTAAAGTCAGTTGATTAATCTTAAAAGCACACTTTAATTGCCCATTTGTGCATGTTTGTGTTGTGCAAACTGTCCATTGTTCTATGCCTCTTTTATTTTATTTCCCAAGCATTTTAGTTAGCCATGGTAAAATAAATATGAACCACTCTATGTCTGTGTATATACAAGAATGGATGACGCTTCAGGGTGGTTTGTCATAATATATTCTTGTGTTTGGATGGCATGTTGTGATTTATATAGCTGTCGAATCCACATAACTACCCTACTGTAAGAGTGCGGGAATAACTCAAACGGAGACTCGTGAGCAGATGAAAACCACTGCTGCAACGCAGCAGACATCTTTATTAAATACCCTTTACCCTCACCCTTGAACCCCAAATCACGTCACATGAATCACTACCTATGACGTAACTAAGAAAACATTCTATGGTGAATTATGTCACAGAAGTAGATGCTACACTACCTTAATATTTCCAAGCTTAATAAATACTGCACCCCTGACCACATACATGTTCAGCGAGATGTATCGTGTTGCAACAAATATATCTGCAGGATAAAATATATATTTTAAACCACATATTGACCTTAGGTTAGCTTGGTTTTTCAAATCAACTGTTACAACCTGTTGCTATGGTTACATTTATATTTTATTTTAGGTTCAGATATATGCAGTGTTTCTCAATGTCTATACTTGTCTATACATCATATTTAACAGCTGTAGTCTGTTCCCATACCATGAATGCAAAGCAAGAATGGATAAACATCCTGGAGGTAGTCTTGATTCCCCTCAAGGATGCATCTTACAAGCATGATATATCCACACACGCTTCTGTGTCACACAATGTGGAGTAGAGGAACCAGAAGCAGACACGGGGGTGTGGAAAAATGGCAGGTTTAATGCGAATGAAGGGGCAGACAGAGCAGAGTCAAAAACAGGCCAAGATCAAAAACCAGGGGGTCAGTCCAACAAGGCAGAGGTACAGATATCCACAAAAATCAAGAGTCCAGGGAAGCAGGCAGGGGTCAAACAGGAAATCCAGACACAAAAATAAATAAAACAAGACCGAATGCCACAAGGGCAAGGGCTAGAGAACAAGGACTCGAGAACAAGGAGGCTAGAACTGGGGGATAGAAGAAAAGGGACTCAGACACAGGACAAGACAAACTAGCAAGGTGCAACTGAGAAGGACAGGTATAAATACACAGGGGAATGAGACAAACTAGGCAGGGCATGGGAGTGAGGGCAGTCTAACAACTGAACATCAGGTGAGAAACATGAAAGGGTAATAGGACAATAACGAGGGGGAAACAAAAACACGGACTGGATTCACAAAGACACATGTAATACAAACAGCTCTGGACTAGGGAGTAGACAATTGCACAGAATCAGGAGTTACAGAACAGAATTGAAACTGGAGATGCGTTAGTAAGTTAGTTACGTGATTTAAATTACAAATACCCAAAACTAGTGAATGTTAGTTTGTTAGTTTGACGAACATATTAGTGTGTTAGTATAATTAGTACTGTACAAATTCTGTTAGTTGGGATTAGTATATTAGTGCTATCTACAAACATGAAATGGAGAGAAAGCAGGAAGTAAGGAATGCAAGATTGGAACGAAGGTTGAACCCCGGCACTACCGTAAACACCTGAATAGTGGAGCACGCACACAGGGGAGTGACTGGGCTCGTAAACATTCAGACTCAGACATCACAGGGGAAGACGAGTGAAAAGACTAAGAAATATAAACAGAATCAGACATGAATATGAAAAAGAATAAATACAAAAATAACGATAATAAACAATGATAAACTAACAGACAGAACTCAGGAACATAACATTCTGAGGCACTGACAAGATAAAACCATCATAGAGGAGCAGTAATCTAGATGATCTGCAATCTTTGACACCTCAGGGATTAAATGTGCCTAAATTTAATGCTCTAATGTATAGATTGTTATGATTGATACTAACTACTTAATTTAAGTTCCCTGACAGTAAGATGTCAATGTCGATAGGATTTCTTAAAAGAATTAAAGCGATGTGGTGGATTGTGTTGTTCGTATAATGAGTAGAAGTGACTATGGGGGCATTTGGAGGTGGTAACTGGATATGCTTTATATATGTTCACTCTAAAGTGTGTTTTTGACTGTCTTTAAATGTTAGTGTGAGGTTTGTTTAGTTGCTATCTGCCTGGGAATTGGTAACTAGGGTCAGAGACTACCACAGGGTGAATGAAATAATCCTAAATGTATACACCCGATGTCCTGAAGATCGGAAAGATAAATTGCTGGTTTTGTCATTGGACTCATTCCAATTTTCTCCTCTTTTTCTGTTTCTTGCTTTTTTTCTACTCCGAGCTCCACTCATCAGGATTGTCTAGAAAAAGAGGCAAGAAAAAGACATTGAGATGGGGTAATTGTGAATTTGCGTCCTTGCTCCTTCAAACGTCAGTTAAAAGCCACATCAGTTACAGACGTGGCAGATGGGGAGAGGTGGGTCCACAGGTCGATAATTTATATGTGAGGAAAATACGCAAAAGAAAAATGAGAAATTCAAAGCTTCTACTTCTAGCTCCTAGAAGGAACATTTAACGGGTTGGAATATCCTTAAGAATGGCCAACCTTGATCGATTTCTGGGTTAGGAGCAAGGGAAAAAAAGAGGATAAATTATAAGTGGAATGAGCCTATTGTTTTTACCGAAAAAACTGTTTCCATGATGTTTTTCTGTTACACAACCAATATTGATAAAATCTTTTCATGAATTGAAATAAGGTGTAAAATACGTGTTATAATTGCTTAATTGTATCCTGTATCAACTCAGCTAACTCGTAGGCTAACCAGTTACTAACTCACTAACTGCAATTTCAACATAGCGAAAAACAAAATGCTAAATAAAAATTATATTTGATACAACCTCAGAATCTGCTCTTTAACCACATGTGAATTATAGGAGTGCAAATCTGTGCAAAAATTGTGTAGTACAGAGCCAAATAAAGAAAAAATATTTATTCTTCCCATACATTATGGAAGTCACTACATATATTTGTGTGGTGGGTCTGTACAGTCTGCCATGATGCAAAAAAATTGTTTTTTCATCATATATTGTTTTTAAATGAGCAGCTTATTTGCTGATTTGCTTGTGATGGCTTTTCACAAGGCCACATCTGAGCTATTATCAGTCACAAAGTGGACGTTGAAGATGTGAATCTACAGCAAATGAAATGTTGCCCTGTCCAACCAGAATATATCATACATGTACTATGTATGCAAATTAAGTGATGTATTCATATCTGTCAAAATAAATCTTGCACAGTTCATAATATATTAAAATATATTCATGTACATCGATAAAACAATATTTTAAAACCATTCATGTTAACCTATTTAAGACCTCATGGAGCATGGAGTCTAGATGAAGATTTACATCAAAAGAATTTGGGGACTGAAGAACTATATACGACTTCATTTGCATAACTGTAGAGTCAATGTGACTACTTCGAACATATCCTGCTTCGATTTCTCTCTCTTGTGCTGGCATGAATGGGGAGAAACCATGGAGACAAATAAACTGAACATACCCCCCCGGCAGGAACTGACATGGGGCAAACTGTACATGCCGGAGTGAGAGGGCCAGCAAACAGGAAACGGAGAGGGCAGAGCTGACAGCGCATCACTCTATGATGCGTGAGGACTGAGAAAAGTTAAAAAATATTTCCAAGAACTCTACAGTCTTTGTACAACATGTACGTTTCAACAAACCAAATTTTAACATTTATACAACATTTGTCGCTCAGATGCTTAATGCTGTATTAGCATAAAGGCTGTAGAGGTACATGCTTTACCGTGAGTTCAATATTACAACACACTCAGTGGGTGAATGTAACCCATTATTCTGTAACAGTACACTCATTGCAGATGATGGCTGCCTCTGTTTTGATAAAATTTGGGGTAATTGCACTGCAGCAGTAATTGTACTGGGACTCAAGCACTTAGCCTCTGGGTGTTATATACGGCACTGAGGACCCAGATGCAGACCAGCGGATAATCCAAAAACGTAGTTTATTAGTCCATATTCGTAGCCAGGAGATCCAATACAAAGACAAAAACAGAAGGCAAAAGCATAGACGAGAAAACAGGCAAAAAGGTCAAAAATCCTGAAAATCAATAGGCGAAAATACAAAAGGGTGAAGGCAGAAACCAAAGTCACTAAAACAAAGCAGAATATCAAAAACCATAAAATCAGAAGGGCAAACAAAACAAGAGGGTAAGGCAAACTCGGAAATCAAAGGCAAAGGGGTGTCTTTTGGAATCTCAAGAAATAGGCGTACAGGTAATTCAGCACTATGACCGATCAACGTTCTGACACTGGTTCAAACAGAGACTGAGGTTTAAATATATGAGGGAAGGTGACAATCTAGGCGGGGCTGGGAAAAAGGTGGGCTAAACAAATAGAAAACAGGTGGGGAAACATAATAGGGTAATAACATAATAACGGGAGGGAGACGAAAACGCGGACTGGATGCACGTAACCAAACATGTAAAACATACGGCTCCGGATTAGGGAGTAGACAAAGGAAATACTATAACATTCAAAAGTCTACATCTCAAAAGTGACGTCCAAAATGTTTCATGGTACAAACACATGTCTAAGCTAGCCCTTTCTCTACCTTCAAACCATAATTCTTTCTCAAGCCTAGCAATGACCATTTTACTAACCATAACCATAACAACGACCATTTCACTAAAACGCACAATTGCCATTTTCATAACCCAAACACAACACTAACCCTAACATAACCCTAACCATAACCATGTTTCGTTATGTGCCTATGACCTAGGTGGAAAATTCCAGCGTAAACCAGCCTGTGATGGTGAAGATGGATTAAGCTGTACTTTCAACACTGTTTTTGGTGCTGTCCAAACATTATAGCTTGTCCACCAGTTGACCACCAGCTTATTAGCAGTTTAACCAGCATTGTTCAGCTAGAGACCAGCTTTGTTTTAGTTTTAGCTGGAATGTTCAGCAGGAGAGTCATTTGAAATACTGTATGTGATTTTTCTTTATAAAGAGGAATGAAATACCATATGATTTTCTCCACTTCAATAAAAAAATATGAGGAAACAAAGGCATTTATTATGATAAAAGCATTCCACTGAAAGCATAAAAAAATACATGAGGCAATAGTCTTATGTCCCATATGGGAAAACATCAAAAATCGAAGTTTAATCTTTGTACTAACCCTTACCCTATCCATAATCCTTTCTCAGCACCTCCCGGTGAAGCCCAAGACCGTTTTTCTAGCCTCTAGATGCATCTGAAATATGTCATGTTTTTTTTTAGTAATGGATAAAAACCAATTTAATAACATCAATTCAATAAAAAAATAACAAGGAAATGTGTTCGAGGACAAATTCAAAAGGAAATTGAGTATGGTCCAGAAACATATCTTAGAATATACACTCACTGAGCACATTATTAGTACACTTTGCTCTCACAACAGCCTCAATTCGTCGTTGCATGGATACCACAAGACATAGATGAAAACATTCTGTTCGATGTTCACATGAATGCGTCAGACAATTGCTGCAGATTTCTCAGCTGCACATCCATGCTGTGCGTCTCCCGTTCTACCACCTCCCAAAGGTGTTCTGTTGGATTCAGATCCGGAGACTGCGAAGGCCAGAGAAGAACACTGAACTCATTATCATGTTCATGAAACCAGTTTGGGACGTTTGCTTTGTGACATTGTTAGGGTACACCGAGGGTGGAGGACAAGAAGGACGAGGGACTGCGGTGATGAGGTGCTGATGGTGTATTTTATTTACAGGTGCGATGGTGGTGGTGCAGAAATATCTACAGTGATGACAAAAAAAACAGTAAATAATAATTTTCTGCGACCCCTCACTGACCCCCTGTGACAACTTCACAGTTGCAGGGGGGCTATGGAACTGTCAGTCTGCCACACGGAAGGCTGACTTCATTACTGGTTATGCCTCCTTCCTGTCCCTACAGTTCCTTGCCCTCACCGAGACCTGGATTACACCAGAGAACACTGCCACCCCCGCTGCCCTCTCATCCTCCTTCTCCTTCTCACACACCCCCCGGCCCTCTGGCCGGGGAGGTGGCACTGGCCTGCTGATCTCCCCTTCGTGGAAATTCTCTGCGTTTTCCCTCACTGACCTATCCCAATCCACATTTGAATGCCACGCTGTCTCAATTACTCACCCTGTTAAACTTTATACTGTCGTTGTTTATCGTCCTCCAGGTGCCCTGGGTTTCCTTGATGAGCTTGACACTCTCTCATTCCCTGAGGATGGCACCCCACTTATCCTCCTGGGAGATTTCAACATCCACCTGGAAGCCTCCCAGTCTGCTGCCTTCTTACCACTACTTCACTCCTTTGACCTCTCTCTGCAGCACTCTCCCCCAACTCACAAGGCTGGAAACCTTCTTGACCTGATCTTTCTGAGGAACTGCTCCTCTTCTAACCCCACTGTTACCCCTTTACACAAGTCCGATCACCATTTCATTTCCTTCTCCATCCCCCTAGCTGCTCTACCTCCCTCCCCTTCTCTGACCCCCACTGTTTCTGTCCGATGTAACCTCCGCTCTCTATCACCCTCCTCCCTTGCCCCCAGAGTCATCACTTCCCTCCCTCCTCTTGAATCTTTCTCCAAACTACCCACTGATTCCGCATCTTCCGTGCTGCTTTCCTCTCTCTCCTCAGCCCTTGACACGCTCTGTCCTCTTGTCTCCCGGCCTACTCGATCCTCCCCTCCCAGCCCATGGGTTTCTGACCTTCTACGTTCCTCCAGGCCAAGCCTACGTGCAGCTGAGAGGAAGTGGAGGAAATCAAAAGACCCGTCGGACCTGTCTTCCTACCGGTCTCTCCTGGCGGAATTCTCCTCCGCTATCCGCCCTGCCAAAAGAAATTACAACCAAACAAAAATCCAGAACGACCCCTCTACTAACTAACCCTCGTCAACTGTTCTCCATTTTCTCCTCTCTCCTCAGCACACCTCCCCCACCATCTCAGTCCTCACTCACTGCTGACTTTGCGGTATTTTTTGACGAGAAGGTTGCAGATATCCGCAGCACCTTCGCGACCACCACCACTTCTATGCCTGCCATTTCTGTGTCTGTCCCCTGTTTCTCCTCTTTCTGTCCCCTTACAGATGCTGATGTGTCTCACCTCCTGCTCTCCCACCAGCCTACTTCTTGTGCCCTGGACCCCATCCCCTCAAACCTCTTTCAGGCAATCACGCCTGACATCCTCCCATTTGTCACCTCCCTTGTTAACTCCTCTCTGTCCTCTGGCTGCTTTCACTCATCATTCAAGAGGGCCTACATCACCCCGCTTCTAAAGAAACCCACTCTAGACCCCTCCTGCATTCAAAACTACCGTCCGGTATCTCTCCTTCCTTTTCTATCCAAATCCATTGAACGAGCCGCCTCCAACCAACTCTCTTCCTTCCTCTCTCAGAATAACCTGCTGGACCCCCACCAGTCTGGCTTCAGACCTGGCCACTCGACGGAGACTGCACTCCTCTCTGTCAACGAGTCCCTTCAGGCTGCACAAGCAACCTCTCTCTCCTCTGTCCTGATCCTTCTTGACCTCTCTGCAGCGTTCGACACGGTCAACCACTCCATCCTCTTAGCCTCCCTGGCATCTACAGGGATCTGTGGCACAGCCTTAGAGTGGATCCAATCTTATCTCTCTGGCCGGTCCTCCCAGGTGTCCTGGGCTGGAGGAGTGTCAACCCCTCGCCCCCTTGTTACAGGAGTCCCCCAGGGCTCAGTCCTCGGACCCCTCCTCTTCTCCATCTACACAAGATCCCTTGGCCCCGTTATCTCTGCTCATGGCATCTCCTATCATTGTTATGCCGATGACACCCAACTCTTTCTCTCCTTCCCCCCATCAGACACACAGGTCTCTACCCGTATCTCCGCCTGCCTGAGAGACATCCAAAGCTGGATGGGCAACCACCATCTAAAGCTCAACCCAGATAAGACAGAGGTGATCTTCATCCCTGCTTTAACCTCTCCCTTCTCTGATTTCTCCATCTCACTAGGGGATATCACAGTGACCTCATCCCCTAGTGCAAGAAACCTTGGAGTGGTGATGGACAACAGGCTATCCTTCTCCGAGAACATCGCTACGGTGACCCGGGTGTGCAGGTTCTTCCTGTACAACATCTGGAGGATCCGACCCTTTCTCACCACCTACTCCACTCAGCTCCTTGTTCAAGCAATGGTCCTGTCCTGCCTGGACTATTGCAATTCTCTGTTGGCTGGCCTTCCAGCATCTGCCATCAGACCCCTACAACTGATCCAGAATGCTGCAGCCCCTCTGGTATTTAATGTTCCCAGACATTCACATGTCACCCCCCTGCTCAGCAACCTCTACTGGCTGCCTGTTATGGCTCGCATCAAATTTAAAACTTTGGTGCTCGCATACCAGGCAGTTAAAGGATCAGCCCCTGTGTATATTCAATCCCTTATCAAGACCTATACACCAACAAGACTCCGTTCTGCCACTTCGTGCCGTCTGGCGCCTCCCCCTCGCCACACCTGCACTTCACACTCACGACTGCTGTCTGTCCTGGTCCCACGGTGGTGGAATGACCTCCCGGTGAATGTCAGAACGGCAGAGTCTCTGACCTCCTTCAAGCGCAGACTGAAGACCCATCTCTTCAGGCTACACCTTTCCCTCCACAACTCACAATCACTGTGATTAGCCTTAGACCGTAATGGCACTTATGTATAGATATCGTTACTTGTATAGGTATTGTTGTTTTTATTGACTGTTGTTGTATTCTAGCTGCCAACAGTGGTATGCTAGTTTGAAAGCTGATTGTACTCTTCAAGGGTTCTGAATTTCTGTATGTTTACACTAGGACTCGGAACTGTACTGTCCTCTCAGGTCTACTTTTGCACTTGTTCTTGTGATTGATTTGCACTTTGTTGTACCTCGCTCTGGATAAGAGCGTCTGCTAAATTCCACGTAATGTAATAATAAACTTAAGAAGAAAAACTGTACAACACAAACTAAAGAAAATGCCAATGAAAATAGTGTATTTTGGCTATGCCTGAAAAGTAGGCCCACAACACAGCACACCGAACCAAACTCCAACTCACCAAAACTCAATCGACCAACTCTCAAAAACTTCCAACTCAACCTTTTTCCAGAGATATAGATGCCCGGAGCTATATGGGCACAGCCCCTCCTACCTGGCACCTTCCGTGAACCAAAAAAATCAAAAATCAAAAATCAATTAACAAAATAAACCAGAACATAACAAATATGGCCATGACAATAATAATAAACAGCTAAACACACAGGAACAACAAAGGGGGTAGCAAACGGAAATTAAATTAAATTAAATTAAAACAATCATAATTGTACTGTTCAAATTCTCCCCTTCCAATCAAACAGGTGGTAGCTTCCGCTAACCCACCTCCAGAAATACCATCTGGTTACCTCCCCTTCCTGTTTGGTAGTGGCACCCAGGATCGAACGGACCCAGGTAAACTTTATTTTGTAATATTAAGTTTTGAACGGTAAAACCCCAATAAACATTTTTAAATGCACTCGCTGTGGGTCATTTATTTCATTACTGTTACTGATGCTGGAAAAAATGTAAAGAGCGTTGTGTTGCGGTGTTTGTGTTGTGTGTCTGTAACAGTGTAAGTCTCGTCGCGGCGCTAGTGCATGACAGACATGATGCTTTATCATGCTAGAAGTAGCCACTAGAAGATGGCTACATTGTGGCAATGAAGGGATGCACATGGTCAGCAACAATAGTCAAATAGGCTGTGGCATTCAAGTGATGAAGGCGGCACGGATGGTGCAGTGGGTAGCACTGCCGCCTCACAGCAAGGAGGTCCTGGGTTCGAATCCCCGTCGGCCGGGGCCTCTCTGTGCGGAGTTTGCATGTTCTCCCCGTGTCTGCGTGGGTTTCCTCCGGGTACTCCGGTTTCCTCCCACAGTCCAAAGACATGCAGGTTAGGCTGATTGGAGAGTCTAAATTGCCCATAGGTATGAGTGTGTGAGTGAATGGTGTGTGTGCCCTGCGATGGACTGGCGACCTGTCCAGGGTGTATTCCTGCCTTTCGCCCAATGTATGCTGGGATAGGCTCCAGCCCCCCTGCAACCCTGTTCAGGATAAGCGGGTTAAGATAATGGATGGATGGATGGATTCAAGTGATGATTCATTGATATTAACAGGCCCAACATGTGTCAACAAAACATTCCCCACACCACTATACCACCGCCAACAGCATGGACTGTTGACACTAGGCAGGTTGGGTCCATGGATTCATACTGTTGGCGCCAAATTCTGACCCTACCATCTGTATGCCTCAGCAGAAATCAAGATTCATCGGACCAGGCTACATTTTTCCAGTCTTCAGTTATCCAGTTTTGTTGAGCCTGTGCCCACTGCAGCCTCAGCTTTCTGTTCTTGGCTGATCGAAGTGGAACGCAATGTGGTTTTCTGCTGTTGTAGAACCTCCGCCTCAAGGTTCAACATATTGCACATTCTGAGATGCTTTTCTGCTCACCACAATTGCACAGAGTGGTTATCTGAGTTACTGTAGCCTTTCTGTCAGCTCGAACCAGTCTGGCAATTGTTGACCTCTCTCATCAACAAGCCGTTTCCGTCTGCAGAACGAGCCGTTCACTGGAGGTGTTTTGTTGTTCATTACATTACATTAATGGCATTTGGCAGATGCTCTTATCCAGAGTGATGTACAACAAAGTGCATACCCATAACCAGGGATAAGTGTGCTGAAAGACCCTAGAGGGAAGTACAATTTCAACTGCTACCTGCACAACAAAGATAAGGACCAGGGCCTATTTGATTTTTTTATTTTTTATTTTTCCCCTTCAAACCGCAACACGCAAACATATGAACAAACCCCTTAACTAGCCAAACACTGCTTACCTAGCCAAACTAAAAATACTGATACACAGAAAGTAAGTCACAGAAAGACAACAATTAAGATTCACAGGGAAGTAGGGAGGGACAGGGAAAGGTGCTGCTTCAGTTTGCGCTTGAAGATGGGAAGAGATTCTACAGTTCTGACCTCAATGGGGAGTTTGTTCCACCACCGTGCAGCCAGAACAGACAGTAGTCGTGAGCGTGAGGTGGAAGTTCGGAGAGGGGGAGGTGCCAAGCGGCCTGTGGCGGCTGAACGAAGAGGTCTGGCAGGGGTGTAGGGTCTGATGATTTTTTGTAGGTAAGCTGGGGAAGACCCCTTAACTGCTTGGAAGGCTAGCACCAATGTTTTGAATTTGATGCGAGCCATGACAGGCAGCCAGTGGAGGGAAGTAAGCAGGGGGGTGACGTGAGTATTTGGGAAGGTTGAAGACCAGACGAGCTGCTGCATTCTGGATAAGTTGGAGGGGTCTGATGGCAGATGCTGGGAGGCCAGCCAAGAGGGAATTGCAGTAGTCCACGTGGGACAAAACCATCGCTTGGACCAGGAGCTGGGTCGAGTAGGGGATGAGAAAGGGGCGGATTCTCTGTATGTTGTATAGGAAGAACCTGCATGACCGAGTCACCGCCGCAATGTTCTCGGAGAGAGTCTGCTGTCCATCACCACGCCGAGGTTCCTTGCAAGGGGTGATGGCGTAAGTGTGGTATCCCCTAGGGAAATGGAGAGATCCAGATGGGGAGAGGTAATGGCAGGGATGAATATCATTTCAGTCTTACCTGGGTTGAGCTTTAGATG
>NC_083771.1:13660625-13730958 GCF_963514075.1 Conger conger
CTGCATCTGCTCATTTCATGCTTTCATTGAGTGAACTGCTTTCAACACAGTGTTGGTTCACTTCTCCCATATTTTTCGCAATCCATGCAATATTTATATGGTATTTTTATTCATACATATGCTGTAATGGCCACGCAGACTATCCTTTCAATACAATGACATTTTTGCAGCCTGCACTGATCTGTTAATTGACATATACAGTGCGTATTTGGACAGTGGACAATTTATCTTATTTTGGTTCTATACTATACTATTCTGATGTTTCAAATGATCATTTCACTGTTCATTTTAGGGTACTTAGATCCATATTGGGTGATCTATGTAGGAATTACACCCACCTTTTATACATAGTCTCCCCATTTTAGGGGGCCAAAAGTCATTGGACAGTTGACTTCTCAGCTGTTTCTGATTAGTGAGGTGTATTCAGTCACTTCCTTAGTGCAGGCATAAGAGAGCTTTAATTGTCTAGTATTGATTCTAGGCTTTTGATTGTCTTTGGTGTCTATTATTGGCGTTTGTCAACACGAGGACCAGAGTTGTGCCAATGACAGTCAAGGAAGCCTTCATCAGGCAGAGAAATAAATAAATAAATAAATAAACTGTTAGAGACATAGGCCAAACAATAGACGTACAGTACCGAAAACAAACTGTTTAAAACATCAGGAAAGAGAGCACTAGTGTATATTTGGGATTATATGGGATCATATTTGGCCTTGCTGTGGGATGATGTAGCATCCAATGAGTTTGGAGGCATTTAATTGAACTTGAGCAGATAAGATGCTTCTGTACATCATCCATCCATCCATTATCTGAACCCGCTTATCCTGATCAGGGTCGCAGGGGGGCTGGAGCCTATCCCAGCATACATTGGGCGAAAGGCAGGAATACACCCTGGACAGGTCGCCAGTCCATCGCAGGGCACACGCACCATTCACTCACACTCACACCTACGGGCAATTTAGACTCTCCAATCAGCCTAACCTGCATGTCTTTGGACTGTGGGAGGAAACCGGAGTACCCGGAGGAAACCCACGCAGACACGGGGAGAACATGCAAACTCCGCACAGAGAGGCCCCGGCCGACGGGGATTCGAACCCAGGACCTCCTTGCTGTGAGGCGTTCTGTACATCATAATTAATTAATTCTGCTGCTGCTAGCAGCAGTTACATTTTCAATGAAGGTAAGTGAGCCAGCACCTGTGGCAGCTATACATGCCCAAACTATAACACCCCCATCGCCATGTTTCACAGATGAGGCATTGGGTGCATTGGTTCTTGGTTATTGGGTGCATTACCTTTTAGTCTCCAATCTGCCATCACTCTGATACAAGTCAATCTTAGTCTCATCATCTATCCATAAGACCTTTTTCCAGAACTTAGCTTGCAGCATAGCCTCTGGAGATCTGCTTCTAAAGTCTTCTGTGGAGAGTAATCAATGTCACATCCACGCCTACCTGATCTGTCGGATAGGAATTTGGGGGTTTTTCTTCATTATTGTGAGAATTAATTTCAAGAATTTAAAATTATGTTCAATACTGTTTATTTTGGTAAGCCTATTGTTTGGTCTATATTTCTTATTATAATAATTGCTTATTTGACTGTCTTTGGCACAACTCTAGTCCTTATGTTGACAAAAGGCCAATATCAGACTCCAAAGGCAATCAAAAGCCATGACCTAGACTACATACTGACGGCTTTTTTATACCTGCACCAATTAAGTGATTCAATACACCTGACTAATCAGCTGAGGAGCCAACTGTCCAATTGAGGGGGACTGTATATTACAGTTACTATGTATAAAAATGATGTCATTTCTACACAATCACACACAATAGACATGAATACCCTCAGATTTAAGGTGACAGTCTGCTCATATTCATAATGTTTTCACGTATTTGGACAACATGCCCCCCTCCTCCCTTACCTGTGTCTCTTCCAGTGTTTGTGGCTTCATTATTATATCGAGCTTAAAACATATCTTCTCCAAATTGAAATGTTTTGTCATGCATCATACTACACTAGAGTTAGGCTTCACTTTACCAAAAAGTTTAAGCTTAAAAGAAGTTTCAACTATACACTACCGGTAAAAAGTTTTAGAACACCCCGATTTTTCCAGTTTTTTATTGAAATTCAAGCCGTTCAAGTCCAATGAATAGCTTGACATGGTACAAAGGTAAGTAGTGAACTGCTAGAGGTTAAAAAAAAGGTAAGGTTACCCAAAACTGAAAAATAATACACATTTCAGAATTATACAAAAAGGCCTTTTTCAGGGAACAAGAAATGGGTTAACAACTTAAAGCTGTTCTGCAGCAATGGAGGTTGATCAAGCCTTGAAGGTTGGTGCTACCAATTCCTACAGGTGTTCCAACTTTTCTTGATTACTTACAACCCCCTCTGTCAGCATAAAAGTAGTGTTGGAACACACTATGGTACCATACCCTTGTGAGCATCATTTGAACAGTATTGTACTGCAGAAAGTAGTGTGTTACTATAAAAGTGGCGAGAAAAAGGCAATTAACAATGGAAGAGAGACAGACCATCATGACACTTAAAAATGTAGGGCTTTCCTACAGAGAAATTGCGAAGAAAGTCAAGGTGTCAGTGAGTACAGTTTCCTTCACCATCAAAAGGCACTCAGAAACTGTGAGAAACTCCGACAGGAAGAGGTCTGGCAGACCCAAAGCCACAACAGAATCAGAAGACAAGTTTCTGAGAGTCAACAGCTTGCGTGATAGGCGGCTCACAGGACAACAGCTTCAAGCACAGCATTAATAGTGGTCGTAGTAAGCAAGTCTCAGTTTCAACTGTGAAGAGAAGACTTCGACTTGCAGGTTTGAACGGTCGAGTTGCAGCAAGAAAGCCATTGCTAAGACGTCAGAATAAGAAGAAGAGGCTTGCCTGGGCCATGAAACACCGCCAATGGACTACTGAAGACTGGAAGAAGGTGTTATGGACTGATGAATCAAAGTTTGAAATCTTTGGTTCATCACACAGGATTTTTGTACGCCGTCGAGTAGGCGAAAGGATGGTTCCTCAGTGTGTGACATCAACTGTCAAACATGGAGGAGGAAGCGTGATGGTCTGGGGCTGTTTTTCTGGATCCAGGGTCGGTGACTTGTACAGAGTGAGAGGCACCCTGAACCAAAACGGCTACCACAGCATTCTGCAGCGCAATGCAGTACCCTCTGGTATGCGCCTAGTTGGTCAGGGGTTCATCCTACAGCAAGATAATGACCCAAAACATACGTCCAAGCTATGCCAGAACTACCTCAGGAAAAAATAACAAGATGGTAAGCTTGAAAACATGGAGTGGCCAGTCTCCAGACTTAAACCCCATCGAGCTGGTTTGGGATGAACTGGACAGAAGAGTGAAAGCAAAGCAACCTACAAGTGCCACCCATTTATGGGAACTTCTGCAACAGAGTTGGGAAGAACTTTCTGCAGAATATTTGATTTCCATTGTAGAAAGAATGCCACGAGTGTGTTCAGCTGTTATATCTGCCAAAGGTGGCTACTTTGATGAGTCAAAAGTTTAGAATACATTTTGGTTTATAAATTGATTCCATGATTTATTTTTTAACCTCAATTGTTTATTTGTTCTATGCTTTCATTTCAGAGTACAATGAGACATTAAACTGCATAATTTTCAATAAAAAACTGGAAAAATTGGGGTGTTCTAAAACTTTTGACCGGTAGTGTATATTGTTCAACTCTTTTCTTATTTTTCAGATGCTACTTCAGTAGCAGAGACAACCTTGGTGTTGGACAGCCCTACTGTAATAACAGGGCTAGAGAGAGAGGACTCTGGCCAGTGAGGACAAACATTCCTATTGAGTTCAATCTGCAGTAACACATTTGAATTGATATAAATGTATAGTAATTTGTGTATTAAATACTTTTTTTTTTTTCTTTTATAAACACACTTTATATTTTATACGTACTAGACAAGATATAAAATCTTTTGGTTTCCTGCCAGGATAATTGCAAACCTCTGAGTTGCTCAGCCACGGTTGAAAGTTGGAGAGAAATCAATCTTCAGATATAAATCTGTCAGGACAGGCCTGTGTTTGTTCCGCAGAGATCCGGCTTCGATCAGAACAGTGTCTCATAATACTGACTATACATTGTGCTTCCTCAGTGTGTCTGCAACGGGGGGTACTGGGGGTCACACACCCCTGTGCTGTCTGTACACAGTACTGTTGTATTGCCAGTGGGTTGATTACAGGTCACCACACACCCTGCTGAAAAAAGCAAGGTTTTGAAACAGCTGGTAGCTGATTGGCCAGTTCAGACCAGCTCACAGCTCAACATGGTTCAGCTGGTTGACCTGTTCAGACCAGCTCCCAGCTTGACATAGCTCAAGCTATGTTATGAAACAGCTAGTAGCTGGTCAAAACAACTCAGATAAGCTACCAGGACTAGCTGGTTGACCAGCTCATACCCAGCTAGACCAGCTTATGACCAGCTTGACCAGCTCAATTTTCATGCTGGCATAGCTGGATTTTACACCAGGGCACTTCACTTCAAGTGTTAAACTGTCAGTGTGAGCAATAAGATTCACACAGCTCATACAGGGAATGCACAAAGGAGCTCTTTCCATACAGTCTGGCTTCTCCAAAAGGTTCTTCTTCCAAACTGTCCAGAGCCTTTTTCTCACCATGGTCTCCTCTAGATGCTTTGTGGAGTTGCAGACCGGGGTGTAGTGTACAGCGTATTGCGTAGTGTAATAAGTTATTTGTAAACTGATTATCGTCCTATCATAGGCCTTGGAAGCCCAGAGCAAAACCATATGGTTATCTGGATCAAAGCACAATTTTTTTTATGGGAACAATTAATGGGAGTTTTGTATAACCACCTCTCTCAGTTTGTGATTTAAGATGGCGCTTAAGGATTTCCTGGCTTGTCAAAGCTACCATTTGCCGGCAAAGATGTAAAGCGACCACTTGAACTTTAACAGAAATGACTAATAATAACACTGAAAATAACAACAGTTAAACCTGCAAGCAGGGTTGAGGGGGCCAAGCAGTCCAGCAGGGCAGGGTCGTCATGTTAAAAGTGTGCCTGTAAGCACTGATGGCAGGTTTTATGTCAATTGACCAAAGATTGCATGTAACTGAGATATGAGCTCAAATAACTTAATTAGTAAAATAACTCATGAGAACACCAACAATAACAACAATTAAGGTATTTACAGCAACATATACAACATAACAGTATAGAGTAGAAAAATATATAATTTATTATACTAACAGGTAATAGCTATCTGCAGTGAATGATAACTGAAAATACAGCCAGATACAGACCTGTGTGTGATGTTTTTATTGTGCATTTTTATCTGACATTTTAGCTGCATTTCTTGATAAGTGTATGATTGACAACTGAATGATTCTTGTGTCCCAATAAGGTTTTACTGTCATCTAATCTAAGAGTGAACCAGTGTTGGTGTATACTGGGGGCGGCCTGTAGTGTAGTGGTTAAGGTAAATGACTGGGACACGCAAGGCCAGTGGTTCCAATCCTGGTGTAGCCACAATAAGATCCACACAGCCGTTGGGCCCTTGAGTAAGGCCCTTAACCCTGCATTGCTCCAGAGGAGGATTGTCTCCTGCTTAGTCTAATCAACTGTACGTCGCTCTGGATAAGCGCGTCTGCCAAATGGCAATAACGTAATACCTAGCGCCAGTCAACTCATTTAGCCAGGCTAATTAATGGAAACAAAAACCGGCATACACACTGGCCCTCCAGGTCTGGGATTGCCCACCCCTGGTAAAAAAACAAAACATTGATCTTCATAAAGTAAATGAATATTTTAACACACTCCATTATGATTTATGATAGTGAAAATCCCCTTTCTCATTTTCCTCTATTATAGAAGGCGCCCTTACCCATAGCCCAGGAGAGATGGAGTGGGTAAATATAGAACTGAAACAATCCAGTATTCAACCTTCAGGCTTTATTTGAATGTTCTTTCTGCATGACAATTCTTGCCTGATTCAATAGTTTTACCATTTTTTTCATTATATTTATTGAAACTAACCTCTTTGATACACTTGCTCAGTACTGTAAGCAGGTTTGCTTGGTAACATCTATCTGTGTACATAACCCAATTGTGTCATTACTTTCAAATAAGGCCAGTCTTATTTGAAACAACAATAATGAGTCGGGAAGTAATGTCTTCTTTTCCTCAATGCTGTGTTTATGACTTATTTGTTGGTCATATTTTTTATATCATACATCTAAAAGGAAAATTATTTTTTGTTTAATGGACAATAAAGATTTGTATTATATCTCCTTGTTGATAATTTACATAATTTCAAGCATGTGCTACTATCAATACGAATGGCAAGTTATTATTATTTTCTTACAGCTCTTTTACACGCATCTTTTGTGTTTCTCAACTCGTTAATCATAAGTCTTGTTTCATGCTAATTAATGCCATAGCCAGCCCAAGCGGGAATTGTCCCCTGTGGTTCGGTTCAGTGATAACTCAGAGATTTGTTGCCATTGTACTGACGACTTCAGAGCAGTCCTGCAGAGTATTTTGTTATGAGTCCCTTATGAGCTGCGTGTTTTTTCAATGGGACTGTGACACTGGGTTAATGTACCCCCCCAAACCCTTAGAGCCACGCTACTCAACTCCTGGTCCTGGGGGCCGCAGTGTCTGCAGGTATTTGTTTCAACCATGCGCTACACCACCTGATTTCACCGATTACCTCTCCTCCTGAACCAAGCAGGTAAATGAATTCGTGAAATCAGGTGGAGTGGTGCATGGTTGGAGCAAATACCTGCAGACACTGTGGCCCTCAGGACCAGGAGTTGAGTAGCCCTACCTTAGAGCCACACACAACCTTCAAGTGCAGACTGAACATGCACCTTTTAGGCTGCATCTCTCCTCCCATCCCGACCTCCCTGTAATATCTAATTATCCATGTGTGCTGTAATTTTCACACATACAGTACCAGTCAAAAGTTTGGGCACATTTTGGAGCCTTTTTTGTTATGTTTTTATTTTCTCTGATTCATTAAACAATTTGCATGTGATCAATATGAAGATTCTCAGCTTTAAAGAGTATTTTTATACATTTTTACCATGTAGCAATTAGAAACACTTTTTATACTTTTCGATGTTTGAGGCAAATTAACATAAAGTCAAATGAAATAGTAATGTTTTGTATTTGGTATATATTTGTATGCCACGAAATCTATCAACATCACCAGAGTCTGGATATCTCAAGCGATACTAAAACCACTTTGCATTTAATTGGATCTCTATGGGAATTGGGGGTTGGGACTTGATTCACCTGTAAAATATGCTGATACAGTATGGGACACGTCTGTGGATTAAATGGTTTTTAGTCATCAATGGTCTGAGGTATGTGAATTCACATGTGAATTGTTGATGTCTTATTTCCTCTGTCATCAATCAGAAAAAGCAGAAAAGGGCAAGGTGTGTCCAAACCTTTGACTGGTACTGTATGTCTACTTATTTTACTATTCTTAGTGTTGTAGTTGCCTGTTTTATTGCTGCTTCTTGGTCAGTTTATCTACAAGGGTTTTTATCAACTCTAACACTTGTAACAACTGTACTTCCCTCTAGGGCTTTCAGCACACTTGCCCCTGGTTATGGTTTTCCATTTTATTGTGCGTTGCTCTGGATAAGACTGAGTGCAGGTGTTTGTCCTAGTCCAGCACTACCGCTCCTGATTCTGCGTATCAAAGTCTTGATTTAAGACCAGGATGGTGGAGGTGTTTGCAGTGCCAGGGTGCTGGGCTAAAACAAACACCTGCAGCTACACTAGCCCTTTTCAGATGAGATTGGACACCCCCACTCTAAAGACACAGCCTGCCATGATAAGGATGGGAGAGAGTTTCATGGACAGAGTTTTTGCAAGGGTAGAAAATCATGTCAGGGTCGTCCTTAGCAGTTTATTAATTTGTATACACCATTCAGTTACTGAGAGCAAAACACATTTTCATGAAATTCATAGCACTTTGTGATTAATCTGACCCTGATCTAAAATAACCTGCATTTTTAATTCAAGCCTTTGTGACTAAGAAGACTACACTGTTCAACCCACCCTGTGCTCCCACATTTAACCTCTTTGCCATTCAGAAACTAATAACAACATAGTCAAGCAAGCACCATGTTTTCAGGCTAACCAAGACTTCTTCTATTAAATCAACACAGAATGTCAATTATAAATGAACTTTGTATTCCGTATTTTATTCTTTGTTTTTACAATGTGCCTGCATGTTTGATGTACCTCTGAGAGGACTGTATATTTCACTCATGGTGCCCTTCGGGATGAGTTCCCGAGACTCCATGAAAATGAATAACGGCCAAGCATTTTACTGTGAAGTGGGCCGCATTGAAATGTCACCATCCCCACCCTTTGTACATTCACAGTGGAAATGAAGAAGACCTTCCCAGCAACCTTCCCAGAAAGTCACACATTATCACCTTAAATCCAATTTAACGCAGCACATTAAAAATGTCACAATGCGCCTTAGAATACCCTGGCCTAAGCTCCTTACAGGAGCCATTGGCCAGTCGGAGCTCCCTTGAAGGCACCTAGGGAGAAGTCTTAGAGGAACTTGACAGGGGGAGTCCATTCTCCTCCAGCCAGCTCCCTGTGGGTTCATAGCGTTATTCCAAGCAGCTGGGAATCCTTTTCAGGCTTGCGTTCGCGGAGAACACCCTGCCGACGGTGCAGTTAGTCAGGCTAAGGCCCTTCAGTAACCCTCAGCCCCCCTCAGCCTCCCCATAAGCACACCAGCACAACTGAATGAGTCACAACAGCATATTATAAATATATAAACACCTGGTAAAAATGCAGGACTCCAAACCAATAATTCATCCTACACTGAATGAAGAAACAAAGTCCAGGTAGGTCTACCCACCATGTACAAAAAACCCCCCAAAACTAAACGCAAACAGTGGACAACCACAAAAGCACACACCACACAAGACCTCTTAATTCCACAAAAATCTGGACTCCACCTGCAAGTGGAAAGCAGAAGTGCTGCTGCTCTCCACCGACGTCTGGGGAAATAAAAAGAGAAAGAAAGGAAAAGAGGACAGAAGAAAAACAAGAGAAGAGTGAAGAGATATTCCTCTGACTTAAGCATTGTCACGGCTTCCCCTCACCAGAAGCCAGTCTCCGACCCCGCAACTGCATCTCATTATATTACATTACAGGCATTTGGCAGACGCTCTTATCTAGAGCGACGTACAACAAAGTGCAAAGTGCATAACCCACAACCAGGGATAAGTGCGCTGAAAGACCTTGAGGGAAGTACAGTTCCAACTGCTAGAAGCAGTAAATAGATAAAACCTGGAACCCTGATGAGAATGAACGGCAGTATCCCCAGGGAAATGTCCAAAGAAATCTCCAGGCAGTGATCACTCTCATCAGGAAGCAGCAACACTTCAGATGAAGACAGTAACACAGTCTGCTAGAGTGGTTCCATTTGCATCAAATTAAGCAAATGCAGAAAATTTGCACTCGCCAGCCAGTAATATTGCGTAATATCCTAATACAGTGTTTCATAAACCCAGAATGTGTGTATCGGGTGGGTCCTCGAATGAGTCTGTGGTCCACTAGGCTATGCTAGTATGTGCATTTGACGGGTCCCAGGCCTGAATGGTACTCAGTTTTTAATCTGGGTCCCAATATTAAACATTTAAGAACCATGGTCACTCTTCCCACAGCTTCAAGGGATTTCCAGTCACCAGCTTCACCTGGAAGCCCTGCAGTAAGTTCTGCATTTAAACTGCAAAGTCTTGTCTTCTTCATTGTTATGGCTCACCGACCTGTAAGTCACTACAGTGACACGAAAAAGTATTCATCCCTTTCCTGATTTCCTCTATTATTGCATATTTGGCACACTGAACGGTTTCAACAGAATGGAATATACTTAAGGGAAGGTTTGAACCTGTGTGGTTTGAAGGAGCAAAGTTAAACTGAGAGATGGAGGGAACAGGGCTAATGTGTATTTCTGGGCAGATTATTAATATTGATTTAAACCTGCTCTTTAAATCTGCTCTTAGCTTAGCTGAAACTATGAGAACAGAATTCAAGCAGTTCTCCAAAGAAGAGGGGGTAAAATTCCGATAGGAAGACTGATATAAAATGATAGGAAGGGTTTGGTTGCAATTATTGAAGCTAAACGTGGTTTAACCAGATATTAAGTTTTATGGGAAATTTTTCACAGGGATGAAATGGGTATTTGATAAGTTTTTCCCATTAAATAAATCCAATAGTATTTGTTTTGTGTTTACTCAGGTTCCTTTTGTTGAATATTACCTTTTGTCTGAAGATTTGAAACCATTCAGTGTGACAAATACTGAAATAATTATATGAAATAATACTCTTGGCATAAATTGGCGTGGTACAATGAGTTGCACAAAAACAGTTGTAATGCTGGGAATAATCTAGAAGCTGGTAACTGTTACCAGCTGTGTGTTCACAGAAAAAAGGTATTAGACACTTGACTAACCACATGAAAACCTCACTGTGAGCTTGTTTCCAAAGCAAGACACAGCAGGTTTTTGTTAACATTAATAATCTGCCATGAAGTACATGTTAGCCATGGCTCTCTATTCCCTCCATCTCACCGTTTGACTTTGCACCTTCAAACCATGCAGGTGACGAACCTGCAGTACTGGGGCACAGTCGTGCTGTAGAGGGCAAATAGCCTATGACAGCTTTCCAATCTATATGAGGTATTCTGGGTAATAAGATACAGCTGGTCAATACATTGTACATTTTGTTTAAATGTGCTTTGTAGCATAGATGATACCGCACAAAAGCCATCTGCTTAGTATTTAAATAATACATCAGCTATGAATAGTGTATCTTCCACAACTTAATTTCAGGTTTCTTAAGAAATTGTAGGCTAAGAGACGTCAAAGTTAAGACATATTTTAAATTATATACAATTACAGTACATTATATACAATGTTACATGAGCAAAAATTATAATCTAATTATCAACACTTTAAACACATTTAAATGAAGAAATGAAATAAAAATTAATGAAATGAAGGCAATACCTGAAATATATAATTGCAGCCTGCAGATAGCTGGCTACACGTCAATATGGTAATAAAAAAAATAAATGACACGATGCATGTTGTGGTCTTTGCAAAATTATTCATCCCTTTTATTGCATAGCCTAGTTGGCTATATTACTGAAAAGAAACAGAATTTAGCTAAATATTATCTGTGATAAACTGACTATTCAGCTGGTCCGTGGAATATGCGCTGCCTGCTAACAGCATTAACGTCACGTCTTATGGCTCAACTGCACTGTACACCAGCTCATGGCTCGGTCGTTCAGTCATTCACTGGCTCCTTTCAGCCACTGCTAGTGCACCGGCTCAGTGGCTCTCTCGTTCATTCACTCCTTTCAGTCAATTCTAGTTCACCGGCTCAGTGGCTCTTGTTATATACTGTAGCCAACAGAAAAGATGCGGTTAATTAAAATGAAGTGAGAAAGGATAAGACATTTTATGTATTAATTAATGATTGGATAAACTTTGCCCTTGGATAAGGATTGGCTGAGCGTGCCAGGTTAAATGGCGCCACCCTGTGCATTTGGGCGCTCTCAAGTTGAATGCCTAAAAATATGCTCCTTGTCTGTTTTGCAAGTGTTGAGCATGAACCGAGCTTTTTGGGTTAGCAAATAAATAGAACTAAGTAACAGAACCCGTCATTGTGTTTACCTTCATTTTGAGCAGATACATGACAGCTCTCTCGTTCATTCACTCCTTCCAGTTGTAAGGCTGGAAATCTGGCATTATCACTCAGGGCTGGTCAGCTTGCTGGCTTCCTCTGGTATTGTGGAATATGTGGCTGTAAAGTAATTTAGGAGAATGCATCATTAACCCCCACTATCCCCCCCCCCCATACGGGCAGGAGCCTGTGTGGGAAGACTAAGGCCTCCAGCCGTAAAACTCGTTACGACGGGGCAGCATCCTTTACGGCACGGGAAGGTTTCAGAGGGCACGGCCTGTTGGGCCCATTATTCCCTTCAAACCCCCCTTTATTGCTCTCTCCCTCTTTTACTCAGTCACTAAATGATGTGTACAGCACTGGATGTTTCATGACAAAGTCAGTTTAGATAATATTCATGTTTGGTATTATTCTGATTGTTTCAGTGCGACTGGTGCAATGGTTTTATTTCTGCAACAGCAAACCCTGTACATCATAACCAACCAGGAGAAGCTGTGTGGAGCTCTGCCCCAGTGAAAGCCATGTGCCTCAACCCCCCTGCGCTTCCTGGGGAGGCGTGGCTCCAAATTACAGATGGGTGACCCATTTTTAGGGTTAACATCAAAGGCCAGATTTTGGATTTAAGGACAGCAAACTAAGCAATCTGGGAGAATGCAATCAGCCTCCCGTGCACACAGTGCACGTAATTTCTACGTACAGGGTGTCTGTAGCCAGACTCCCATATGTAGCTTTTATTACCAGGTATGACTTTTAAGACTCCGTAATTTGGTTTCCGTTGTATTGTTTTTTGATTTGGAACTAGTATGCAATTACGTGTATGTAACCTGCCTGGTAAAATAAACTGTTAAAACTTGATCTGTTTGGTTTTCCTTACTGACACTCAAAGTTATACAGGGAATGCGTGGTTTACCCCCTCGAACTGGTCTAGGGAGGATGAATATTTATGCTTAATGTATCATGGCGTATAGCACCCGTAGACCTATGTTGGTAAATCCCTCGCCTCCACATGGTAGTTCATTCATGTCGAGCACAGCCATAGCTATGTTGGTCTGCTTGGGTCCCTAGGCTGTAAACAGATATACCCGAGAGTAGCTATTCCTGCGACCTCTGTAATGACTACAGATAGCTAGTCAGTTTGTGAGACGTGCACATTACGCGCGATGTGACATGCGGTGGTACCAGCAGAGGACTGTTCAGAGAGTAAATCTCAGTACAGGATTCCTATAGCGATCAAGTCAAAATTATAAATACGACATCCACTAAATGTGGATAACTAATCTAAATTATTATTCTAAAATGGAGTCAGATAAATGAAGGTGAATCTATTGGCCCTATTGTGGAGATTCTGGGTCAGCCCGGACCAGTAAAGAGCGGAAGGCAGAGTGGTACTACTGCCTTTGTATCGTGGTTTGTTTATTGGTTGATCTAGACTGTCTGCATAGGGGCAACTACTTTTTAACCCTATTAGTATTCTTTCAGCAACACCAGAAGGACGAGCACGCTGATACCTTCAGCCCTCGCTAAATTCCGTCGTTGGGTTAGCGTGGGGTTTTACACAGTCAATTCTAGTTCACCGGCTCAGTGTGGCTCAACGGCTCGCCTGGCATAGGTATGTACGGTCATCTGATTGACATTTTGGGGAGCATATCAGCCTTCACACAAATGCTGGCCTGATAAGTAGCTATTGGACACTGTGTAAGTCACTAAAATCACTGTTTTGGCTAAGGAGGTGAAGGGGGAGTGGGCAGATCAGTGCTTGGGGGGGGAGCCCATTTAAAAGATTTGTTCAAAATGATTTGTTTGTTTGCAAACAGTTGATGTCTGTGAGCATAAGTTTAAGCAGCTTTTTCCTCTCCACAGAGATTCTGTTTCTTTGTGTGGTTATTCTCCACAGGCTACAGGGGATTATTTGTGCATGGTTCTGAACCCTTGTGCGAGTATCATTTTCGGATAACTCATTTCCGGGTGAAACAACCGCAGTGAATATTGATTGGATTTATTTGAAATTATTCTGTCTGTGCTTGTGTATAATTTGTGTATACATGTTAATGTGTCAGTTTGATGCATGTGTACACATGTCTGAGAAATTAGTTGTCAGTCTGTTTTGTTATTTCCATATTAATTTTGGGTGAATGATCAGAAGTGAATATTGATAGACTGGGGAAGTATTTATTCATATTTAATGAATGCATTTCCTCAGAAAGCCCTTTACAGGGCATCGACCGACTAAAACTCAATTCCTACTGGCTGTGTATGGAGAAGAGACATGCCTCAACAGCGCCCCCTTCCTCAGCCAACCATAGCACAACATAATCCAAAATCTGTAACAGAAGAAAGTCCAGAGCTGTGGTCCTTGTGTTGAAATGTGTTTATTACTCAAACATATAAAACCATCCATCACAAAACACACATCAGAAATGTTTTCAGCTCTTTAAACATAGATAACGCGCAAAAGTATTACTTTTATTTACAGTTTGAAGTAGACCCACAGACACTTAGAATCAAATCTAAAAATGCATTACTGATCTCTCATTCGCACATGCACGCATACACACATGCACGCACATGTAAGCGCACACACACACACATGCACACACACACACCGCTTCACATTTGAACTACTCCCCACTTTCACTACAGCGAAGTAAAGACCTGTGCTATTTCCTTATTCAAAAAAGTGTCTGTGTGCAAGCCTATTCCCTAATGTGTGTGTGCAATGTGTACACATCTGAGGATGTTCTTGAAAAGTGTGTGTGTGTGTGTACACGTGCATGCGTGTGTGAGTATGCGTGTGTATACATGCGCGCATGTGTGTGTACACGTGCGCGTGTGTGGACCTGTCTATCACATCACTGTGAGTATCACTGGTAATTACTCCCCATCACATTCGCAGTGTCCGTGGTGCTTTCCTTCCCACAGGGATGACTGGAAGGCAGCTGCTGCCTCCAAGACCGCAGGCCCGAGGGTTCAGCTCGGCCAGCCTCAGCTGATTCATCTTCCTCAGGCAGTTTTCCTTTTATGTCATTCATCATAAAATCCACGTGTGGCGATGTTGCTAAACTCACTAGTCTGCTAATCTGTCACTAAGCATCCTCTAGTTCTGCTGCCTTCCAGTCGTCACCGAAGCAAGGAAGGTGCCTAGGGTGCTCAAAGCGCCCCCCCCCTGCCCACTTCTTCCCCTCAGTCCTCAGACGGGGTGTCCGTATCTGCTGTCGTACGCGCGCCTTAGCGCCCCCGTGCTGGTGGAGGAGGGGGGTTTCAGCGCTTTGCTGGAGTCTGTGAGGTCACTGCTGAACTCTGACTCCGCCCACGGCTGCCCAGTGCCCACGGAGCTGTAGGCCACGCCTGGGCGGAAGGCGGAGATTCGGCTTTGGGTGCGACTCTCCGGGGGCGGAGAATCCTCTCTTTAATGTCACAGGAAGGAAGTATCACATTACATTAGAAGTGTCACAGGACCAACATTATGCAACATTATCCTTTAGCAAGGCCCTTAATCCCACATTGCAATTGTACAATTGTAAAAAAAAAAACCCAAAAAACTAAAAACATTTCACAAAACTCCATATCCAAATTCCATACCTGATGTCATTGGCTACTTCCTTGTCCTTGCACCTTCTACCATATCGGCAAATCAGAAGACAGACCAGCAGCAGTAAGATGATTATCAGCAGCAGAACACCAATCACAGTGCCTGCAATTACACCAGCTCTGCTGGGGGCTGCAGAGGGAGGGACATGTTTTATTCATTTACAGTAGTTTCTCACATACTTATTTTTATCCTTTATTAATGTCAAAGAATAAATAAAGGGCTCAAACTTTCCAAAGAAAAAATGTCAGACATTATAACCAGAAAGCTGGTTCATCAATTACACCAGCTCTGCTGGGGGCTGGAGAGGGCGGAACATTTCTTATTAAATAAAATATGGCATTTTTTTTCAATGCGGATCTGGCCAAGTGGTATGAAAATGTCAGGTTCATTATGGTGATAGCCAGCATATCCATAAAATGTAGACTTCTATCCTTCCAATTTATGTGATGACTACACCACACCTCTGTTCAGTGTGTGCACTCGTTGATATGGGAGCTTTTTACTTTCGTTATCCATTTGTTATGATGCATCCACAACTTTCTCATAGTTCCAGACTTGGTGCCTGGACAGCTGCTAAGACAGTTAACCTGCTAAAACAGACTGCCAATTCAGTCCCCGACTGAAGACAAAAGTCTATGGTCTTAATCTCAAGAACCAGATATTCTATTGTTTTCAATATATTTTTAAAAATATTTTCTGTGGAACATGCTTTCGTCAACCAGAACATTCCATCCTCTAAGATATACACGTGGCGTTTTCCTGGTGGGCATCAGGTGAGGTGAGGCTCAAACAGAGGTTTCTCTGTACACAGTGTTATGCGTTTTAATTTATTTTCACCCTCTGTGCACACCGTAGTCCATCTGTCAGTTGATTCATTCCCTGTTATTCATTTCACCTGTCTCCCACTTCCTGATTGTTTTCCAGACCTGAGTGTATTAATACCCGTTTCTGTTACTCGTCACCAGATCTGTTTCTGTTACTCGTCACCAGATTTGTCCTGAGCTTTTGCCATACTATCCAGCGTTTATTTCTGTCTGATCTCTTGTGTTTCAACCCGTTTTGTTCTCGATTTCTGTTTTCTAGATTATCCTCCTGTTCTGCCTTGACCCGCAGTCGGTTAGTATTCTTGGTTCTCGTTCTTGTACCTTTGCTTGTTTTGACTGCCTGTTTCTTTTTGACCTTCTGTCTGTGACTGCGACTATTCTTTGGATTACCCTTGTTGTACCCGTTTGCCAGGAAACCAAACCTTTGTCTGAACTTGTCTGAACAGCCTGATCTACACCATTCCTGTTTGCTGGTTCTCGACCCCTGCCTTGTCTGATCTACTGCAAAGTTAATAAAGAATTAAACTTTCACTTCCCTGGTCTTGCAATTGAGTTCTTAGTTCTAGTGCCTGACAGATAAGGTGAAACAGGTGCGAGTGGCCTTGTATTTCTCTGCACAGTGTGTTAAGGTAAAACAGAGGTGTGTTCTGGACTTGTGTTTCTCTGCACAGTGTGTTAAGGTAAAACAGAGGTGTGTTCTGGACTTGTGTTTCTCTGCACAGTCTGTTAAGGTGAAACAGGTGTGAGTGGACTTGTGTTTCTCTGCACAGTCTGTTAAGGTGAAACAGGTGTGAGTGGCCTTGTATTTCTCTGCACAGTGTGTTAAGGTAAAACAGAGGTGTGTTCTGGACTTGTATTTCTCTGCACAGTGTGTTAAGGTGAAACAGAGGTGTGTTCTGGACTTGTGTTTCTCTGCACAGTGTGTTAAGGTAAAACAGAGGTGTGTTCTGGACTTGTGTTTCTCTGCACAGTGTGTTAAGGTAAAACAGAGGTGTGTTCTGGACTTGTGTTTCTCTGCACAGTGTGTTAAGGTGAAACAGAGGTGTGTTCTGGACTTGTGTTTCTCTGCACAGTGTGTTAAGGTAAAACAGGTGTGTTCTGGACTTGTGTTTCTCTGCACAGTGTGTTAAGGTGAAACAGAGGTGTGTTCTGGACTTGTATTTCTCTGCACAGTGTGTTAAGGTGAAACAGAGGTGTGTTCTGGACTTGTGTTTCTCTGCACAGTGTGTTAAGGTAAAACAGAGGTGTGTTCTGGACTTGTGTTTCTCTGCACAGTGTGTTAAGGTAAAACAGAGGTGTGTTCTGGACTTGTGTTTCTCTGCACAGTGTGTTAAGGTGAAACAGAGGTGTGTTCTGGACTTGTGTTTCTCTGCACAGTGTGTTAAGGTAAAACAGGTGTGTTCTGGACTTGTGTTTCTCTGCACAGTGTGTTAAGGTGAAACAGAGGTGTGTTCTGGACTTGTGTTTCTCTGCACAGTGTGTTAAGGTAAAACAGGTGTGTTCTGGACTTGTGTTTCTCTGCACAGTGTGTTAAGGTAAAACAGGTGTGTTCTGGACTTGCGTTTCTCTGCACAGTGTGTTAAGGTGAAACAGAGGTGTGTTCTGGACTTGTGTTTCTCTGCACAGTGTGTTAAGGTGAAACAGAGGTGTGTTCTGGACTTGTGTTTCTCTGCACAGTGTGTTAAGGTAAAACAGGTGTGTTCTGGACTTGTGTTTCTCTGCACAGTGTGTTAAGGTAAAACAGGTGTGTTCTGGACTTGCGTTTCTCTGCACAGTGTGTTAAGGTGAAACAGAGGTGTGTTCTGGACTTGTGTTTCTCTGCACAGTGTGTTAGGGTGAAAGTGAAGTGCGTTTGGACTTACGTTTCTCTGCACGCAGGGCAAACGTGCAGTGCTCTGACCCCACGGCATTGCTGGCCTCACATCTGTACATCCCAGCAAACGTCTCAGAGTGGTTGCTAATATGCAGCACACCTGTTATAGAGTCTGTCAGACAGTCACAAAGACACACATAGACTCAGTGAGCACTTTACTTGGTATATATTAGACTTATTGGTCTTCTGTTGCTGTGTATCTGAATTTTCTATCTTGTGATGCACCATGATAGCATCGTGGATCAAAAATTGGCAGATCTCCCATTTGCTATAAATGACCAACTGATTTGTTCCAATCTTTGTGGTTTGCTATGAAGAAGCCTTTGATTAGTAATAAACACCAACTCATTATAGCTCCATCCGCTCTGAGATTCAATAAACTGCTCTACCCCAAATATTAGTGAGTTTGCAGACCGAAAAGCGCATAGAGCAGAGGTTATTCATGAAAATAATGTCCTTCAAATAACAAAAAACGAAAAACAACGAAAAACAAAAAAACGATTTCCCTTGCAGGCCCACAAGCACAGGCTTGTAAACGCAGCTACAGATTACAGTTGTCAGGTAAACTGTGCGCAAACATAGGTATAGACATTGGGACATGCATATTTGGAAAGCATACATTTACTTCAGCCAGCCTACAGATAAAAACTTTTTTTTCCTGCTAGCCTACAAAACAAAGAGCTAACTTGACATTTCAGTTCCAGTAAAACTTTTATTGCTCTGGGCAAATGCTATCCGTAAATCGCCTCCGCATGTGTTCAGTGATGCGTTACAAAGCTCGGGATATTTATAAACGGTGCGCTTCAGTTTCTCACCCAATTTGAGCCCAGCCCTCTGATCGCGGAGAGCGGCTACTCTGCAGCAGAGGCCAGCTCCCGGGGGGATTGTTTACGCTTGGATAGCCTTGATGTTTTCTGGCTACCCACGCGCCAGAGCGGCCTTCTGATGTATCCGCTTGCAATTAAACCGGCTTATCGGTATTGTCTCATTTGAAACCATTATCATGGCAAGTTTTTAACAAAACGTCTTTGGGGAGGATTCCAATGCGAATTTCCGAATAAAGCTGAAGATATTTTTTCGTATGTATTTTCCCTTGTTTGATCCTATAATGCGGCTGAAAAACGTTTGCGCTCCCTCAATCAAGGTAAGTGCATTATGGGGAGGAACATAAAAACAAATCAAATTTAAAGGTACAATAGGTAAGAATAGAATAGGTAAGAATTTTGTGTTAAAACCTTGTTGTAAGACCATTATAAATCCTTTCCTATCATTGAAAAAGGCTGACTGACATGTTGACTCACCCTCTGCCTGTTTTTATAGTCCTTAAATTAGGGTTTCAAAATAAACAATTCATAGACACTCCTTGTATAGTTGTACAATAATTAAAGCTCATTGGTTGAAAACAGGTTCTAATTGACACAGCCAATGACATCAGTGCGTTTACAGAGGAGGGGGAGGGAAGGGTGTTTGTTGCTGAAATTCCACTCTTGACCATTAGAAGTCCGAAATGACCTATTGTACCTTTAATAGGGTGAGCTGAGCACTCGGTCCAATGTTGTACGAGCAATTGGATCAATATCCATGAACATTGGCATGTTTTTGAAATTTCTTTTTTTCATTGGTTGCAGCAGTTGGATATCAGTAACGAATGCGTGACATAAACATATTATTTAACATGACGTGAATGGCTCCTACATGCACTGTTGCAGTGTGTTGCACTGCTGTATGTGAAAAGCTCCATTTGTACTGAAAGCAAGCTCACGCTTCGCCCTGTTTTTGGGCGGGACTCACCTTGCGTAATACTGGGGTGAATCCCGGCCCCGCCCGCTTTCTCCCATACGTAGTGCAGGGGGGTGGATCCCTGTGAAGACTTGCAGTGGAGAGAGAGCGCTCCCCCTATAGACGGGCTGCCTTCAGCCCTGCATGTGGGCACTGAAGGGGGCACTATTGAAGGGAAAGCCAGTCAGGAAAGTACAGGCAGTATTGGATTTACAACTATGAATAATTCAACCTCATCGTATGCCGGATACATTGTACTCAGTTTAAATATTAAACAGACGAATGCTGCTTTCAGTAAGAAAACATGTCTTTGTGCATTATAGCTGGTACTCTTTTATTTACACTTTCTTTGTTGGAAGAAAGGAAAGTGCGTGTACGATTTGCAGACAATGTGTGCATGTGTATGTGAGTTTCTATTTATGTATGTGTGTGTGTGTGTGTGTTCGGGTGTATGTGTGGGTATGTGTTCATATGTGTGCGTGGTGTGTATGTGTGCACATGTGTGTGTGAGAGTGTGTTCATATGTGTGTGTGCATATGTGTGTTAGAGTGTCTGCATATGTGTGTGTGTACAAAATAAGTGTGTGTGCATACAACCAAATACAGAACATGACTCCTTTATTTGACATTATGTTAATTTGTCTCAAACATTGAAATGGGGGACTACATATAAAAACTGCTGAAATTACATGGTGAAACCAAAATGTATAGAAATACCATTTAATAGAAGCTCTGAGTCTGCACTTTGACCATGTATGAATTGTAATCAAACTGAGAAAATAAAATATTAAATCAGAAAAAGCAGAAACCACAAAGGTGACCACAAACTTTTGAATGGTAGTGTATGTGAGTGTGTGTTCGGGAGTATTGTGTGTGTGGGTATATGTGTGTGTGTGTGCATATGTGTGCATACGTACATATGTACGTCATGTGTGACAGGTAGGATATGTGAACAGCGCTCACCCATGACCACCAGCGTGACTTTGCGCATGTCCACGCCTGGAGCTTTCTTCACCTTACACTGGTACGTGCCCGTGTGAGACACCTCCAGAGCTGAGATGGAAATGGAGGCATCTCCATGGCTGGGGTCCCCTGCCCTAAAATCCAACCCCTTTGTGAGGCTGGGGTCTCCATGTATCCATTTCCTCCCTCCTGCGAAGGACAGGATCTGATGGACACAAAACAGAGATGTGCCTTTACATGCCCCCCCAGAAGGCGCTAAATTGTACATGAGAAGTTTATGAACAAAAATGATTGAGGCAGGATGATTGGACAATTTGCAATTTTGGACATAGGTTCACATTTTCAAAATGGCTGTGTTTCAAATCTCAGCTTTGAAGAGGTTTCAAGAACCCCAAAAAAGGTTGGGCGGCAGTTAACTCACTCAATCACTGTTTGAACTTATCATAGTATTAGAGTTGGCTTTTGATTTTTTGCCTTTTTTCATGTTTGCTATGTGGTTCAGTGCGTTCTTTCCCTTTCAATCTAATAAACTTTGTTTAGGTAAGGCCCACATCCCTGAATTTTTCTCTTCTGAAATATTTTCTAGTATCAAGCCTAGCATTGTGACATTTCTTTCCCCTGTTTTAATCTCATTGTGCTTTCACATCCTTTGTGTAGTGGACCACAAACTTCCCACAGGGAAATACCAAGCATTCATGATATTCCTGGTCTGGGCTAAAGCTGCAGCCTCCATTTTCAAATTTTCATTTTCCCCTTGCTGTGGTTTCAATATAAGAGATCAACTGGCACACAGCTGTTGGGCTCTGAAGATATTTTGGTATCCGAGTAAGTCTGCTGTTAAGAGGAGGAAACTCAAATGGAACAGTTTTGTGTTTGGTTCGGCACCTGTGTGTATGACGTGATTAATTATATGTTGAGGCGAGACCCTATCAGCACTCCTGACAAGCACTGAATGGACATTCTCAGCTGTTGTTTTCGTGACATCATCAAGAGCCAACGTTAAGTGGTTGTGACTTCTTAAATATGTTCTTTGCCATTGTCTGTGCCTGAACTAACAAACTTGGCAATTGGGGATGATAGGAGATTAGAGTTTCATAACCGGATGGGTGGGCCGACACTGTCACACTGGAAAAACAGTGTGACTGTGGATCAATGAGTCACCGCGTGAAAGTTCCAGCCATATTTTTGGGCTCATGAAGTTCATGAAGCATTCTACACACCTTTCATCCCACAATCAAACAAAATAATAATAGCCGATGGCGATAAATTGCACACATGGAGAGTAAAAATTAGGTATTTTACAAAATGACTGAATTTTTAGCACTGAAGTCTTTGGAAGGCTGAGGAAGAACCCCATAAAAGGTTGGACTGAACTTAGCTCACTCAATCACTGTTTGATCAAATCAAACAATCTGTTCTCCAAGGCAAAGGACATTAAAGTGGTCCACTTCAGTAAGAATACAAGATAGAGCCTCCCATCTTGGTTTTCGTAAAGCCTCTGTCCACCACTTATATAAAATTTAATTACAGCTCATGTGAATCAACAGTTGCCATTTACGGTGACATTTCATTTCCAGAGTGGCATTCAAGGTGAAATACATGACCACTTTCATCAAGAATAAAGAGAGCAGTCATGCCAAAATCAAATCATGAAGGCTTTTAAGTACTAGACTACACAATTATGCTTAAACCCTGCATTCAACAAAAATAGCCATTTCAAAAACATAAGAAAATATACAAGATAACAAGGGAGCAATAGTTAAAGTCTAAGCTATGTCCATTGGAATGCTAATACCAGATCAGTACATTACAGCACAGACTATTAATGAGGATGACGTCTACTCTACAAGCATAAGATGGCAAAGCTCAATGCACCCACCAGAGTGTCTTTCTGGGTCATGTCAGGACTGACAAGCGACCATTCAATATCCAGATCTCCCACATCATTGGATCCAGGGGTGTATGTGCACTCCAGGGCAGCTTTCTCTCCCTGAGCCTTCTGAATCGTCTGAGGACCATTGGAGGTCACCTGCATTGCCACAGCGACACCTAGAGTTGTGGAGGACAAAATACACTACAGCAAGGCTCCTATGTGGCTCAGTCAGCTGAAATGTCTTTCAGAGATTTTCTGGGGAGGGTCTGCCCCGTTTCCACTGGGTTGTAGGAACTAAAATCAGGCAGGAACAATCCACAACAGGAACTACATTTGTGTTTGCTTTCCCACCCCATCACCAGAACCCTGAAGATATGCAAAGGAGGAGGTCTGCTGTAACAGTATGTATTTACTGGTCAGCCTGTAGTCTTTTATTTTTTTGGAGTCTATAAGTTTTTTTCCTAGCACTGTTTAGGTGAGTAGTCTATGCCCATGCAGTTCAGTGAAATGCAAATAAATATTACCTATTTGTTACAAGTCGGGGATTCAAGTGCCCTCAATACTCTCAGACTCTCATCATTGGTGATGAAGTCAAGTCTTAATTGCAGTTTCATAATCTAAATGAATTATTTTTGAGTGGTTGATTCACTGGAAATTTGCGGCTGACCAATCAGCGATGTACAAGACTGCCAGCTCCAATCCATTCTTCCTGGTATCTTAGAAAAGTACTACCTTGTGAGCAGGGACTAAACAGAAATCGCACAGGAACTAAAATCGGGCCTTGTTCCTCCTGTGGAAAAATGGCTTCCTGAGAAGGTTCCTAGGGTGGAAAAGGGGCTCACTTGGAGTGCAGGAGGGGGTCTGTACACCCAGTCAAGTCACAGCACAAAATGTTATATTAAATAAATTTTACATTTGCATTTGTGGGAAGGAAACACTGTTGAATGTTCGGGAACCATTGTGTTCTTGTACTGGGTGCATACAACCAGGTGCTGAACATTAAGGAACCATTCTTGTACAAGGTTGATTGCATACCAGGGGTAGGGTTAGTTAAGCTTACTAGGGCTCATCTTACCCACTGTATCCAAAACCCTAGGTACTTGCCAGGACCCCACTGGTAACCAGTTCTCAGTAGCAAGGGAGCAGGGTTAAGGAAGACTGTGATGTATACTCTCCTTGTCTAGGGAGGAAGACTGTGATGTATCCTCTCTTTGTCTAGGGAGGAAGACTGTGATGTATACTCTCCTTGTCTAGGGAGGAAGACTGCGATGTATCATCTCCTTGTCTAGGGAGGAAGACTGTGATGTGTACTCTCCTTGGTTAGGGAGGAAGACTGTGATGTATCCTCTCCTTGGTTAGGGTGGAAGACTGTGATGTATCCTCTCCTTATCTGGGGAGGAAGACTGTGATATATACTCTCCTTGGTTAGGGAGGAAGACTGTGATGTATCCTCTCCTTGTCTAGGGAGGAAGACTGTGATGTATACTCTCCTTGTCTAGGGAGGAAGACTGTGATGTATACTGTCCTTGGTTAGGGAGGAAGACTGTGATGTATACTCTCCTTGATTAGGGAGGAAGACTGTGATGTGTACTCTCCTTGGTTAGGGAGGAAGACTGTGATGTGTACTCTCCTTGGTTAGGGAGGAAGACTGTGATGTGTACTCTCCTCAGTTAGAGAGGAAGACTGTGATGTGTACTCTGCTTGGTTAGGGAGGAAGACTGATGTGTAGTCTCCTCAGTTAGAGATTTAGTTCTGATTCAGTTAGTAATTTCAAAGTCTATGGAGGATGGGCGGAGGTTTTTTTTATCCTCCAAAAAATAAAAAAAGGTTTTATTTTTGTAAAAAGAATATGGTTTAAAAGCCCCTTTCTTTAAATGAAAAAAAAGAACAGAGCCCTAATTTGAAACCCCAGAGCTATTCTTCTGACACTGTCGTGCACAGGTAGAATACTGTCAGCGGTGTCAATTGTTGCTGTCACTTTATCTGTCACGGTTGTCAGATTTCATTGAGAAGTCTGTCACACAAGCTCCCCTCCCCTCGGTGCTCAACCTCTATTCTCCTCTGACTTCAGCTGGCATTGTACATAAGGCTGTATTCTCTGAGACCTTGGCAGCTTTTTCATATAAATTATACTGCAGATTTGAATTGTGGGGACTCATATTGCAGATTTGAATTGTGGGGACTCAAACTGCAGATTTGAATTGTGGGGACACATATTACAGATTTGAATTGTGGGGACTCATATTTCATATTTGAATTGTGGGGACTCATATTTCATATTTGAATTGTGGGGACTCATACTTCATATTTTAATTGTGGGGGCTCATACTACAGATTTGAATTGTGGGGGCTCATACTGCAGATTTGAATTGGGGGGACTATGACTGGCTTTCCACTCCTTCAAGCTGTTTAAAACATGTTCTACCAGCGATGACCTGGGACCAAGATGTTTGGAGAAAGGTAGTTCTTTCATGACATCATGCTTGATGAACAAAAAGGATTGCAATTGGCATCTCTTCTGCTCCTCCTAATACACACACACACACACACACACACGTGCGTGCACCCACACGCACACACACACACACACACACACAGCATCTCAACAGTGCATGGTAAAGGTTTCTGCCATAATTAAATTCTCATGCATTTTTCTAAATTGTGCATCGCTTGTTACTTAACATTGCCTATTTTGGGGCATGGCTTGGTCACCCCAAAATAGACAAACTGCAGGGGAACTCTCACCTGCATTCAGGTACAGCATGACGGCACACAGCACAGCCGCTGTATTCCTGGGGTCCATTATGCGCCTTTCAACATCCCTGCTTTTCACCATCCTGCAAACAAGTGTCAGATTTGAAACCAACAAGCAGACTCACTGTGACATTTTCTTCCCTTAATGGCTGTAGACAGCTGAGACCGTGCCAGGCAGGTCAATCTATTCCCAACGGTCATATTTCTGCACAAAATTGCATCAGATTTTACAGTTTTTTGCAATTCCTAACAAGCTATTATCAATGTTTGTTGATTGCAAAACTCTTCATACAACTCTTTGCACCAAAACACAGCTTGGCACAACAGTTCATGCCATGCTCAAAATGCACCAAAATGACAAAAACATGTCTAAAAAATAATAATTCTGCCAAAACACCAGCACTAGTTTTCTTCTAACAAAAATGAGTTTCCAACACACTAACAACTGGTGGCATTACAATGGATCCACTATTTTTGTCAATCTTTGAAATAGAATATAATTTTGTGTTCACTAGTTTCTGTTTTGTTATTGTAATTGTTTTTTTACAGTTCAAAATTGCTGAAAATATTTTTTTTATACTGAACTGACTTTTTCAGAACTCTTCACACTGAGCACAACAGCACTCTATGTGGACCCAACTGTGAATAATTGTCTCATTGCTTTGACCAAACATGTATTTAATGTTTTCAAAAATCTTGAATTCATTCCTCAGTCAGACTCAACCACCAAAAAACAGTTCTTCATTCGGCAGTAGTCGAATGCATATAAATTCACATGACATTACTAACATTACGTATTTGATTAGCTGGTGTCCTTGTCCAGTATGACACATAGCTCATATTTGACACTGTCAATTTATGCAGCTGAGTATTTCGTTCATGTAATTCAGGGGAAATGCGTTCCTCAAGGGGCCAATTGAATTGGTTGTTATTCGGGTACAACAGCTGTGACCTCTGTTTATTAATTATCATATTAATGGTAAAAACATTGCGACAACAGACAAGGTACACTTGTTCTCTCATCCAAAGTTTCTCTTTTTTTAATACTGTTGTCCAACCCCAGTACTCAACAAACCTGGATTCAGTTTACTAGCCCTCCTTAGAAACTTCTAATCCCCCCAGATTTTCCCTTTGGTGATGCAATCCGAGAGAGAGCAATGTCTGGCCTACCTGAGAACGTAGATGTGAAACTCTGATTAGATCTGATGGGAAATCTATCCCACATCCTCACAGAGTTCAACAAAAGCAAATAATGCATGGTGTAAAAATGTGTTGTTATTATACTAATTCTCTCTTGTTAATAGTGCAACTAGTGCAAAACCACAAAAGCGTGCAGTGCTAATAGATGCAGTGTCACCATCTGTACCTGTACACCTTGAAAAGTTAAATGCAAATAAAAGCCGTTGCATTAACCTTCATTAGAATGCTATTTAGTTATTTCTAAAAAATCTTTTTCAGAAAATGTAGTTTATCTATTTTCATTTAGAATAGTATGATGACATCAGTCACAAATGTTATACGGGATAAAAGTATATATATGCTTTTATTACCACCCAATAACCAGTAAGTATTCAAGGTGAGATCTCAACAAGACTATTAAGTCTTCTGCTGCCGCTGTGTGTTCAGAGATGCTCTTCTGCACACCACTGTTGTAATGTGTGGTTATTTGCATTACTGTTACCTTCCTGTCAGCTTTGGCCAGTCTGGCCATTCTCCTCTGACCTTTCAACAACACGTTTTTGCCCTCAGAACTGTTGCTCCCTGGATGTTTTTTTTTGTTTTTCGCACCATTCTCTGCAAATTCTGGAGACTGTTGTGCATGAAAATCCCAGGAGATCAGCAGTTTCTGAGATACTCAATCCACCCTGTCTGCCACCAACAATCATTCCACAGTCAAAGTCACTTAGATCACATTTCTTCCCCATTCTGACATTTGGTCTGAAAGGCAGCTGAACCTCTTGACCATGTCTACATGCTTTTATGCATTTAGTTGCTGCCACATGATTGGCTGATTAAATATTTGCATTAACAAGCTGGTGTAGAGGTCTACCTAAAAAGTGATCACTGAGTGTAAACAATGTTTCTTGGTCAAAAGTGTTAGCCTACACTAGCACGTTAGCCTGCAGTAGCGCTTTAGCGGCCTGCTGGTCTGGGAATGTTAGCCAGCTCTGGCACTATTGGTCATATTCATCAGGAGGAGATGTCAGCACTGCTGCTTGTCCTCTGCTATGAGTCATTTGGGGTAAGAGTTGTGCTAAATTACATCAGGGTACAGTAATTCCTCTGCTGTTCATTCCTCATATACCAGAAGGGGGTCCCAGGTCATCCTGTGAGACAGAGTTCTATGTCCAAGGTGGAAGGCCTGGCCATACAACAGGAGAGCTAAACAGACCATGACCAAAACATCATTTAACTCTGACTAACACAGCTTGATTGTCATAGCATGTTTCTAAGGGGGTAAAAACATTTGTATTTACTTGCAATGTTATGTGAAGTAATTCCAGACCAGTCAAATTTTAGTCCCCTCTAAAAATGTATTTACATGTATTATCTTTCTTTCTTTGTTTTATGTTTCTCTGTTCTCTATTATTCTAAATAACTAATAATGAGAAAGATGATGATGATGATTATTATTGTCATTATTATTATTATTATTATTATTTTTATTTTATTTTTTATTATTATTATTATTATTATTTGTGAGTAAATAATATTACTCTTGTCCTCAGGTTCAGCTTCAGGTACGTTCAACTGAATTCTGTCTCCACCAACCACCTGACTTTGGTTACATTTTCCATGTGATGTAACCTGATCTACTGAAAGCCAAATAAAGTGCTGCAGAATGGAGCATTGCAACACACACTCACACACACACATACACACACACATACACATACACACCCACTATAGGGTCCCTATTGGGGTCATACGTACTCTGCTAGTTTAATTAACTCTGGAAATTTTACTGTGCAGTACTTCTGAACGCTTGTATATCATGTACACTAGCTTGCTTTTCACCTGAGCTCTGAATAAAGTACTGACTGACTGCAATATATACTACAAGAACCAAACCACCTTCTGTATTCCCTCTATAGTCATAAGGTTTAGTTAATGAAGAGTTTCTTAACTGAATTTCAATGTACATTTAACAAAACAAATATGTATACAGTGGCTGTAGAAAGTATTCACACCCCTTAAGTTTTTGCACACTTTATTGAGTTGTAGATTTCATTTTAAATAGATAGAATTGCCATTTCTTCCCATCAATCGACACTCAATAACCCATTGTGACAAAGTGAACACATTTTAAACATTTTTGCAAAAACTTAAACTAATTTATATAAGTATAGCTGCATTCATCCTTCCCTCAATTCTGACAAGTCTCCCCATCCATGATGCTGCCACCACCATGCTTCACTGTAAGGATGGTATTAGCCAGGTGATGAGCAGTGCCAGGTGTTCACCAGACAGTTCTTGGAGTTCTGACCAAAGAGTTAAATCTTTATCTCATCAGACCAGAGGATGTTCTTCCTCACGCTCCTTTAAATGCAAGCAGGCTTTGGTCTAGCCACTCTATCAGGCCCGATTGACGGAGTTTCAGTTTGCTAACATTTCCAAAAACATGTTTTCACTCTGTCACAATGGGTTATTGAGTGTCGATTGATGGGAAAAAATGGCAATTTTATCCATTTAAAATGAAATCTGCAACACAAAGTGTGCAAAAAGTGAAGGGGTCTAAATACTTTCTGATGCCACTGTATTCTAGTTATGACAACTAAATGTGGAAAACAGGGACATGTTCCTCAAAGCAAAATTAGTTAGTCAGATAACTGCACCAGACCCTTCCCAAATCTGGAACATGGACTGAGGTAGAAATAGCTGCTCCAGGTTTTACTACAGCGCAGTTATCCAGCTAACTCAGTAATGCTGCTTTGTGGGTTTTACTTCAGCGCAGTTTTCCAGCTAACTCAGTAATGCTGCTTTGTGAGTTTTACTTCAGCACAGTTATCAAGCTAACTCAGTGATGCTGCTTTGTGAGTTTTACTTCAGCGCAGTTATCCAGCTAACTCAGTAATGCTGCTTTGTGAGTTTTACTTCAGCGCAGTTATCAAGCTACCTCAGTAATGCTGCTTTGTGAGTTTTACTTCAGCGCAGTTATCAAGCTAACTCAGTGATGCTGCTTTGTGAGTTTTACTTCAGCGCAGTTATCCAGCTAACTCAGTAATGCTGCTTTGTGGGTTTTACTTCAGCGCAGTTATCCAGCTTACTCAGTAATGCTGCTTTGTGAGTTTTACTTCAGCGCAGTTATCAAGCTAACTCAGTGATGCTGCTTTGTGAGTTTTACTTCAGCGCAGTTATCAAGCTAACTCAGTAATGCTGCTTTGTGAGTTTTACTTCAGCGCAGTTATCAAGCTAACTCAGTAATGCTGCTTTGTGAGTTTTACTTCAGCGCAGTTATCCAGCTAACTCAGTAATGCTGCTTTGTGGGTTTTACTTCAGCGCAGTTATCCAGCTGACTCAGTAATGCTGCTTTGTGAGTTTTACTTCAGCGCAGTTATCAAGCTAACTCAGTGATGCTGCTTTGTGAGTTTTACTTCAGCGCAGTTATCCAGCTAACTCAGTGATGCTGCTTTGTGAGTTTTACTTCAGCGCAGTTATCCAGCTAACTCAGTGATGCTGCTTTGTGAGTTTTACTTCAGCGCAGTTATCCAGCTAACTCAGTGATGCTGCTTTGTGAGTTTTACTTCAGCGCAGTTATCCAGCTAACTCAGTGATGCTGCTTTGTGGGTTTTACTTCAGCGCAGTTATCAAGCTAACTCAGTAATGCTGCTTTGTGAGTTTTACTTCAGCGCAGTTATCAAGCTAACTCAGTAATGCTGCTTTGTGGAACAGGCCCTCGGAGTAACAAAATAAATACATCAAATTATAAAAAATAAAAATGAACTGCCTGCTAACTTGTTGCTCTGAGTTTTGAAAGACAGGTAAGATTCAATTCTGTGATAGAAGGACTGCTTTCGACAAACAGGAACACAGACACTGGGGCCTTTGTTTACATTTGATATGCAAAATACAATGAGCCCGTTCACCCTCCCACGGTAACAATAATTTCCAAGGAATAAATCCCAGGGAACACAAAGATGTCACAAATCCATTTCATACTGTAAGCATGTACAACATATCTCAGACCATATTGAACATTTAGTCATAATACAATTACAGGATAAATACGGCTGCATCTTTAAACCAGTTGTCATGGCAACACCAGGCCAGAAGCCCAAGCATATGGGAGAGTTGTGAATGAGGAACATCGTTCAGAGATGATGGCATCGATGTTTTCAGACCCTACTAATTTGGGGTATTTGTTCACTAATTGCGATATTTTCAGAAAAGTAAATGCATACTAGATAATGACAGGTGCATCAATGACCAATAAACCACTTTCTACAGGAAGGAACTGCACTTTATTTAGCTCTAATCAGCAGTGTTCCAACTTAACTCAATAAGAGGGAACATCCATTAGAAACTCAGACTAGCTCCCTCCAGATAACTCTCTCACTTTTACAAGATGCCACTGTTATATTGATTCTGTGATCTGCCTAACACTCTCTAACAGCCATTACTTTATATTATTTTATACTTCATATTAAAGTAAATGAAGCCGGGCTGAACATGAAACAAATAACAATCTGTCCAACTGCACAGGATTTACAAAGTTTAAGGAAAAAGCAGATGACACTTATTCGATACAAGACACACTTCCACTCATTAAACCGCCATCTAGAACGCCGACACAGAGAAAGGCACCCCATCATACCCAAAATGGCTTCTGATGTACCTGACTGCTGGGAATCGGCTACATCCAAACACAAAGCCAATTCCGATCGATTGACAAATGACTGAAGTGTCCAGAGCAATTTTTCTCTTCATCTCTCCCCTTCTCTCTCTCCCTTTCTCTCTCTCATTCACTCTCTCTCTCTCTCTCTCTGTCTCTCTCTCTCTCACACACACACACACTCTCTCTCCCTCCTTCTCTCTCTCTATTGCAAACAGACTCTCACAGTCACTAGGTCACCTTTGCCCGGGATAGGCTACCTCTTCCTCTTTCATTAACCATTGAATTAACACAACAGGGTCATTCTCACATAACAGGTTCTTTCACTTTGTTCTCGTGTAGATTCAACACACACACACACACACACATACACAAGTGGCCACAGGCAAACACATTACAGACATTAGATATGCAGAGACGTGTACACACATCTTGGTTTCTAAACATTCTGTTTTGCTGTGACAGTAAACATTACTTTTCATTAGGCATGTGACAGTTACTGTAATGGCACAATTATGTGCGCATGGTGTGAAAGCTGAAATGTTCCACAGACATTATCTGTCCGCTTATCGACAGGCTAACCTCACTTGTTTTCTGTGCTTCAGTAATCCCCACAGGAGGGAATAAATATGCAGTCTCTGTGGCAACTGAACTGCACCTGCTAGTTATAGGGTGGAGTCAAATTACAGCGGCTTGGTATCTATGTGACATCAGCAGAGCTCAGCAAACAAGTTGGGGTGGGGAAGGGGGAGGGGGAGGTTCAAAGGAGCAGTTTCAAGCATACACAATGCACAATCAAGATAAGATTTTTTATTTGTTTTTACATTTCAGCTTTTTTTTTTTTTTTACGTGTCTCTTGTAAAACCACGCTCATGTTTCAATACCACAAGAAGAAAGACAACTGCTGATCCTGACTCCCTTTTGAATAAGTTTATCTAAAATGTCAAGATAAAATAATGGCACTTTAGGCACCATAGATGAGGGCGACACAGCAATGATACTGTTGGAGAAATTAGAATGAATTGCACTAAAACTGTAAATGTTGTTAGAATATGATGAAACTATTATTGTTAATGATATCATTATTGTTATTTTATTGTTATTTTTTGTTATTGTAATTATTTTCTGTTCACTTTTGTTCAATTTGCATGTATGACTGCACACTGACTTTCCTTTCCAAGCAAATTTTGTTTAATATATGTCAAATGCTTGCATAAATCAGTATTTATCTAAATAAAGAAAGAAGTATTATTTTTTTACAAATCGATTTACAAATCGAATCCGCTGTATAAACACCGCTTGTTCGGTTGCTTCAGGCTTCATGTCTTTCAGAAATTAAAGCAGATAAGTTAGTATAATAAACACGGATCAGTGGGGTCTATTATCAGAGATTGGCTATCGAGCGGACTTCCACCCTTTGACACAGCGTACAGTTAATATTTATTCGTTTTCGTGCTAAAGTGTTAGCTGATCCAGCTTGCAGTTACAGTTTGTATTACAGAGGTGAAACTTTTAAACAATGTGGGACGTCGTGATTGTCGGCGCTGGATTGTCGGGTTTAGCTGCAGCCAATCATGTACTTAGGAAAGACGCGCAGCTGAAGATAATAGTTTTGGAAGGAAAAGGTAAAGTAGGTTTCGGTTCTTAGACCGGTTATGCACAGGCTACTGAACACCCAGCACCAAACTGTGTACAATTGTTTTACAGTACGGTGTCATTCACAATGATAACGCCAAACTGTACTGAGAAACGTTTGTGTCAAATTGTATTTAATGTATTCTAAAAACATTTTGTCTTCTTCTATCTTCTGTCATTCATTGTTAAATGATTACCTTTTACACAGCATTACTAGTTTTCTTAGTTTGCTTTTGTGGCTCCAGAGATAATGACAGAACCTCAATGTGCAATAATAATCTGTCGACCAGCCTAATAACTAGGTACTGAGTGTAACAAGAAACTTTCTCAAATCTTAAAACATCTCTCACTGAAATCTCTAACCATACTGTCTCTGACCCCTCAGACCGAGTGGGCGGGCGAACGGTGAGCCTAAAGATCCCGGCTGCCCGTGGAGATGATGTATGGGATCTCGGAGGTCAGTGGGTGGGCAGGTAATCTGACCTAATGGAACTAAGATTGTTTAGCGCTGCGATGACTGTATTTCTAAACTGTCACAGACGCTGCCTTTACAGTCTCAGAAATAAAGCTATGAAAAGTGCCTAAATAAGTCAAAATTGTACCCCTAACCAGCAATATATGATTCATTTGTGCCTTTTTTTCTTGGAAAACATACTCATTTGTACCCAAAGAGAACATTGCTGTACTTTCAGGGTACATTTGGGGAAATAACAAAAATGTTATCCACTATCACTTTATTTCTGAGAGTGTGCATTATAGAATTTCAACGTTTCAACATTCACAATATAAGTAGATGAGCACTGGTGTTAACTTATGAAGGAAACATTGTTTACATTTGTTTACCTACATAGGAAGGTACCAAGTCCCAATAGCTTTGCCTTAAAACTGCTTAGTAAAACAAAATTATAAATACAAGAGGTTTAGATGATCATGGTTAGATGACCTCTTTAGTAGGCCTACTCTGACCAACCTCAGTCAGTATACAGTGCTAATTCTGTGTCCAGTTAGAATGAGCGTGGTAACAAAAAGGAGTACACCTTCACAAGAGAAGGATTAAGAGAACCAAATAAAGAAAGAGATAAAGGGCTACTGCTACAAAAAAAGAAGAGAAAAAACATGAAAGAGAGAGAGAGGAAGATAGAGACAACAAGAGAAGGTGAGAGAGCGGTCTTCAGTGTGCAGACCATCAAATGAAAATCAATGCCTGTGTACATTTATCCCCCGACAGTCCAGAGGATAATTAAACAGACTAGCATTGATTTCAGAAACCAGACAGCAGACCAGAGAGAGAGAGAGAGAGAGAGAGGGAGTGAGAGAGGGGGGGCTCTGTCATCATAGCATCAGTCCATTGAGTAATATCTCACAGCGTGGCTGTGTGGGAATGAGGAGGGAGCGTGGCCTCACCCTGCCCTGAACATGAATTAAATGTGCAATATAGAATATTTGGCTGCTTGTTCATTTTCATCATACTGGTTAATTTGAAAATGTTTCAAAAAGTCTTGCATTTCAGTATTTACATGGGACGTGTTCTTAGAATGTTACTGAATACTGTTTTGTGTTTTATTAATTTAGCTAATTGGTGCAATTGGAAGATGCTACCACTACCAGTACCTTTATATGTAACATTTCAAATCTTTCCCATTTTGGTTGTCAATTGTGCCCTATCTATTCCAATTATTGATGTTAGCTGAGAATACACCATCAACAACCCTGTCCCTCAGCAGCCTGGATGGATATAGCGCCTTCTTCAAGCTGTATCATCTCGCCCGTGACCATGATTCCGAGGCGCTATTGTGTGCTGCAATCGTACTAACCCCTGTCGAGTCAAGCCAAACTCGGCTTTGGCAGGCCCGGGAATCAAACCTCGGTCCTCAGTGTGAAACTGTAATGAACTGATGCCTGCATCAAGGTCCGTTACTTTAGCCTCCCCAACATGCACCTTTTGTCCAAAAAAGTAAAAAAAATAAAAAATAAAAAATAAATAAAAACCGCTTGACTAAATTGTGTACCTGCTCTGTGAAACCAAAAATATTGGGTTTATCCCAAAACATCAAAAAACTAACAAAACATGTGACCTACAAGAAAACAGCTCTGCCTGGGATCTGTGTTGCTAGTTGCTAGGCTACATCTGCCTGCTTCATACACAACTGTGATGTGATTGGACACACTAGGAAAGGTCAGCTTCAAACAAGGTTAAATGATTTGGCCATCGACTTGGTTTATCTTGAGCTGTGCGCTATGCCAGGCTTAGCGTTGCTGCCAAGTTGGGCATCAGCGCTCCCTCCATAGGAATTGAATGGCTTGATGCTGTGTCGAGTGTTTTGATGCTGATCATGCGAAAGCCGCTCTACCCTCCTGTCTCCCCTCCATCCATGGCTGCGGCAGTTGGCTTAGGCAGAGAAGTCGACTGACACCTGGAAGGTTGGTGGTTCAATCCCCAGCGTAGCCAGACAGCAGTGTTCCGGTTGTAGGCCTACAACCAGAGAGGGTGGCTGGCTGAAGTTACATTTACAGCAACCGTAAAAACTGCCAAATTACACTGAACCCCATAACTGCTCCAAGGGTGCTGCCTTGTGGCTGACCCTGCACGCTCACCTGTTTGATGATGCACGTGCAGTGCAGTACAATGTGTTTGGACGTAGGTGCAATTTCTGCTATTTTGGCTCTGTACTCATTGGATTTGAAATGAAGCAGTGAATGTGAGGTCGCATTTGAGGGTATTTACATCCATGTCTGGTGATCTGTGCAGTTACATTTGTTTTTATACACAGTCCTCCCATTTTAGGGGTCCAAATATAATTGGACAGTTGGCTTCTCAGCTGTTTCTGATTAGTCTGGTGTATCCAGTCACTTACTTTAACCTCATATTGTTTCATTTCATATTCAATGAGCTGGAATACAGAGCCAAAATAACTAAATTGTACCACTGTCCAAATACGTACAAACTGCACTGTATGTACGGGAACCATTGTGCCTGTGCTTCTAGGAGCAATTCCAGTTACTAAGTGTTAATGTCATCTTAATGCCATAGCACACAGACCCATGTGATGGACCTGATCCGGGAACTGGGCCTGGAGGTCTACCCACAGTACACAGAGGGGAAGAAGGTGCACCACATGGGGGCACCAGAGTCCAAGGCCCGCACCTACACCGGCAGCCTTCCCTTCTCCTCTCCACTGGTGCTGCTGGACACCACCCTCTTTCTGTGGAAGGCAAGAACATGTTTTACTGTACCCACCTCATCCCTGCTCACCCCGCTGTAAAATCCAGCTACATGCCAGCCTGACCAGCTTGACTATTGAGGTGGTCAAGCTTGTCACTAGCTTGGTATGCGATCAACCGGCTAGTGTTGGTAGGTTGTCTGAGCTGGTAGCTGGTCAACTGGTTTCAAAACAAAGCTTGAACTGGTCAAACCATGTCAAGCTGGGGGCAGGTCTGAACTGGTCAACCAGCTAAACTATGTCGAGCTGGGCACTGGTCTGATCAACCAGCTGCCAGCTGTTTCAAAACCTTGCTTGAGCTGTATTCAGTCTGGATTCAATCTACATGTATCCCTCACCTTTGTCATTGAAATGAAAGAGGAACCTCTTCTTCCAAAAACCACTTCACAAATTATTTTTCAGAAGCTGCTGAAATAAAATTTACAGCAAAAAAATGAGCTCATCCTAGTATCTCTGTTGGGTGTCAGTTTAAAAGCTTGTAAGATGGTGATTTTTTGGGATTTGAAACGCTGTGTAAAATTGAGACCCTAGAATGATATGGTCCTAACTGACATTTTGACAAAATGTTGGTGTCATAAATATGTTGTTTATAGGGCAATTTCATAGGATTTTTATGTTGTACATTCACAGTACTTTTAGGGTGTCTGTCATTTTGATTGATGAAGAACTGCCCTGCGTTTCAGTTTTGCTGTGTTAGGATGTAATGTAATGTAATGTGAAAGCTCAATATCTCAAAACTAGAACTCAGATAGAAGCTTATAATTCCAAGGTCACTAGATGGTCTCTGTGCTGGGATTGAGATTGAAAAGATGTGTAAAATGGTCTTTGTGTTGGGATTCATATTGAACAGCTGTGTAAAATGGTCTCTGTGTTGGGTTCAGATTGAAAAGCTGTGTAAAATGGTTTCTGTGTTGGGGTTCAGATTGAAAAGATGTGTAAAATTATATCTGTGTTGGGATTCAGATTGAAAAGCTGTGTAAGACAGTGTCGGTGGAGGATCCCATCTCAACCCCCAACGCTCTCCAGTATGACAGCATGACGCTACACACCTACATGGAGCAGCACATCTGGACTAAAGGTCAGGAGAAACACATCTGTTTCACTAGCGGTATTGTTTCTTAACCACGGTAGTAAAAGCAATGGCAAAAGTAATATTAATGATAAAACAGTAGTCGTTCAGAGTAGTAAGAGTAGTAGCAGCTGTAGTAGTAGCTGTAGCTGTTCTAGTACTGAAATTGTAGTAGCAGTAGTATAATAGGAACTGTATTAATGACAATAGTAGCAATAAAAGTAGTAAAATCATGTAATAATAGTAGTAGCAATTACATTATTGGCATTTGGCAGACACATACAGTACCATTCAAAAAAAATGTTTTTTTCAGGAATTTGAATTTGTGAAGAAAACATTATTAAATATTGACAGTCAGATTTTATTTATTTGTGTGTTTTACCATTCTACAGAAACAGCTATTTTTGCATTGTGTCCTCTGATTATCAATGGTGCAGAATTAAATAAACAGATTAACTTAAAAGTAAATCAATGCAAGTGGAATAATTGGCTGCATGGCCCTGAAACGCAAAAACCTTTTGCCAATTATCCTTCTGTTACTCTGCAAAGCGTCTTTGTGACAGTTCTCTCTGAACAAATAAAATAGATTTGTTGTGAATAACTGCATCGAGTCCATGGCCCATTAGTAACACCAATCATTTGATACCTTCTCACAAGCTTTCACTGCTGTCTCTTTAAGTTTATCCTTTTCAGTTTTTTTGGAAATTCTGTCTTCTGCTGCTTCTTCAAGAGAAATCCATGCTCAAAATCAGGTGACTGGCTTGGCCAGTCTGAGACGTTTGACTTTTCCTCATTGATGAGTGTTTTGGTTGCATAGGTAGTGTGTTTGGGGTGATTGTCTTGCTGTGGGATGAAGCACTGGCCAGTGAGGTCGGAGGAAAGTCTTTGTACAGACAAAATCTATGTGCACTTCTGAATTCATGCTCCTGCTGCCTTCCTCTGTTTCATCATTGATAAACACGAGTGAGCCTGTTCCAGAAGCAGCCATACATGCCCAAGCCATGACCACTTCCATATTTCACAGATGGAGTGGTATGCTTTGATTCAGGGGCCTTTCCTTCCTTTCTCAACACTTTCTATTGCTTTAGTAAATATTTATTTTGGCCTCGTCTGTCCATAAAACCTTTTTCCATCACTCTCGCTCATCTCTGGCTAATGTATGTTTTTGGCAAATTCTAATCTGGCTTTCTCAGTCCTTGCTGCTGATGAGAAGTTTTCCATCTTGTAGTGTAGCCTCTATAATTCAGCTCCCAAAGTCATACAGCGACATTTTCGCCCCTGCCCTCAGGAGACTGCTACTGATGTCACTGACCGTTGTTTTAGGTGTTTTCTTCACAGCTCTTCATCTGACATCCACTTCCTTTAAGACCAACAGTGGTTTATTTATTTTAGAAGAGTTTCCAAAATGCTATACTTGATATACCCAGTTTCTGTGCTATCCTTCTTAATGAATTCATATGTTCTATCAGCTTACAGATTAGTCGCATAATAATAGTTAGTTCTCTGGTCTTCCTGTTGTTGTATGCCTTTCATGTCCAAATGCAACTCCAATGCAGCACCAAAGATCAAAACAACAGCTAAAACCAACACTCTTTTAGGTGTGAACAGTCCATTCAAAAGGAATCACCAGAGCAAGTCTGTCAGCCATCCGTTAACCTACTTTTGCACAGCTGAAAATGCAGGGACCTAACACAAAAAAACTATTAAATAAAATACAATATGCATGTAAATACCATTAAATAAAAGCTGATTGTCCTTACCTTTGTCTCATATTCATCTTTTGATCTCAAATCCAAATTATATAGCAAAGACTCTATTATAACACTCTACTGTTGCCATACTTTTATATGTAATGCAATAAATGGCAGCTGTTCATCAATGATTGCAGCACATGTAATAAGCACAATGCAGCAGTCATGGGGCAGTAACGACAGCACTAATAGATGTTGGATAATAATGACATTGGTGATGGCAATAATTACAGCATTAACACATTATATAATGAAAGCAGAGCAATTATATCATTAGTGGCAGCACTAAAATTCTCTCAGAGAGCAATTTATTAGGTAGGCCTGTACAGCAGGCAAAGATTTTGGTAATGCAAAAATGTAATGAGCCAATCATGTGGTAGCAACAAAATGCATAAAATCATGCAGATGTAATCAAGAGGTTCAGCTGTTGTTCAGATGACCAAATGCCAGAATGGGGAAGAAATGTGATCTAAGTCACTTTGACCATGGAATGATTGTTGGTGCCAGACAGGGTGGTTTTAGTATCTCAGAAACTGCTGATCTCCTGTGATTTTCACACACACTAGTCTCTTCAGTTTGCAAAGAATTGTACAAAAAACAACAGCAACAAAAAAACAGTGAGCAGCAGATCTGCAGACTGGTCAAAGCATAATGTTCAGGAAGGTGAAAGTAACACAAATAACCACACATTACAACTGTGGTATGCAGAAGGCATCTCTGAACACACAATGCGTCATAACTCCAAGTGGATAGGCTACAGCAGTTGAAGTAAAAATAAATATGTCTAATAAATACCTAATAAAGTGCTCACTGACTGTAAGTCTAATAAATACCTAATAAACTGCTCACTGAGTATGTTGTACACTAAGCAATGATATAATTTGTGACAGGGCTAAAATATGTTGTACAATAATGAGAGCAGTCATATCATGAGAGGCAGGGCTAATAGATGTTGGACAGTAATGAAAGCATTGGTATCATTAGCAGCGGCGCTAATAGATGTTGCACAGTAATGGCTGACAGCAGTAATGACGGTGCTAACAGATGTCATACAACGCTGAGAGTGGTAATAGCAGTAAAGGATGCAATAACAGCATCGATAGCAGGAGTGGGAGCTATAATAGCAACTGTATAGCAGCGAGTGGAAGGGCAGTAAGCATTTGTTGAGTGTCTGGATCAGTGAGTGCTGTCTGTGCGCAGAGCTGCAGCAGAACATGGGAGTCTGTTGCAGGACGCTCTTCGGGATGGAGCCCGCCCAGCTGTCCTTCCTCTACTTCCTGGTGTTCGCCACCGCGGCCGGGGGGGTGCTGCCACTGCTGGGGACTGAAAGCGGCTCTGCTCAGGAGTTCAGAGTCAAGGTGACTGCACACGACCGCTCCTCCCCGACACCCACACACACACACACACACACACACGCTCACACACATACACACACCCACACACACACACACACACACATGCTCACACACATACACACACCCACACACACGCTCACACACATACACACACCCATACACACACACACACGAACACACCCACACACACACACACACACACACCCACACACACACACACACACACACACACACACACGCTCACACACATACACACACCCATACACACACACACACATGAACACACCCACACACACACACACACACACGCTCACACACATACACACACCCACACACATACACACATACACACACATGAACATACCCACACACGCATATACACACACCCACACACGCTCACACACATATGCACCACATACATGCATACACACGCGTATATATACACACACCCACACGTTCACACACACACCCGCACGCACACACACGCACATACACAGACCCACACACACACACACACATATACGTACACACACACACACGCGCGCATACACACAAATCTTGTCGCAGTCAGTCAAGCCTAAAAATCTGTGAGCGTGAGTGTGAGTCATAAAGACGACAGCTTTGCTGTTTTTGTTGTCTTCTTAAATTTAAACCATTCAGGAAAGAGAGGGAGAGTGAGTGAGAGAGAGAGAGAGAAGGGGCAGAGGAAGGGAGATATAAATATAGAGAAAATTGGTGAGCCACCAGCACCATTCAATAATACCTCACAGGATGTGTGTGTGTGTGTGTGTGTGTGTGGGAGCAGAAGAGGGTTCCCTTGCTGCTGTGAAACATGGGGGTGGTGACCTGGCAGACTCTGCCTGAAAATGTATTAAATTGTGTGACAGTTTACCCACTGGTTGTCTTGAGGGCCCTTCCGTGCCTTCCTCCCAGAAACCGCGATGCCCAGTGACTTAAGCTGCTCAAAATGAAGCCAAATTGGGCGCCATCAGGGTTCCAATTGTTTAAACTTTGACCTTGCTTGAAGCTGACCTTTCTTCGTGTGTCCAGTCACAGCACAGCTTCGAATGAAGCAGGTATACGCTACCTAGCAACACAGGCAGAGCCGTTTCACGTAGGCTACATGGCTAACTGAGTTAGCACGGTTAGCTTCTCAACGTTTTGGGATGATTGTTTTCCCAAAAGAGTACACAATTTAGCCTTTTATATTTTATAACAATTTGATGGCTATCACAAATTGTTGTGGCTTGTTACAGTTTAGCAAACTAACGGCTTCCTGGATGGATGACAACAAAGTTTCGACAACTGCCGGCACTCAATTCTTTTCACATGTAGTCAATGCCTCGCTTGCCGTTGAACGTAGAGTTTGACGCTGATCGGGTGAAAGCAGGTTAGAGCTACACCCAGAATGGAGTTGTGGCTTAAACCTGCTGTTGCTGTTCGGGCTACCTGCATTCCCATTGGGAAAGCTGCCATTTAACAGCTGCAATATCGCTGTCCGACCACAGGGGGGCACCCAGCAGCTGTCAGAGAAACTGGCGGACCAGATTGGAAGAGAGAACGTCCTTCTGGGCTCTGCAGTGACAGCTATTGAACAGGTAACAACACCCAGAAGAAAACAGGATAATACAGAGACAAGGCAAGAGGGACTGGGAGCTAGAGAGGAGCAATGTCTCTTCATACATCATTATTTTCCCCTTTTACTGTGGTCTGAAGATACGGCATATCTTTAGACTGTGGTATGAAAATGGGTGTAAACAAAGTAACAGCAGTGCTAATGATGTGCCTCGATGTGTGTTAGCATGTGTGTTTGTGTTTGTATGTTTGCGCGCGTGTGTGTCTGTGTGCCTGTTTTTATTTGAGGGACTGAGTTTGTGAAACGGTTTGTTTGTCAGTTTCTCTTACGGTTTTCAGAGGAAGGTGTTATTTTAGAAAAGTTGTCATTATAGAACATTATACATTGCTAAGGTCAGGCAAGCACAGTTAAGAAAATATGACATTTATAGACCTATTTATAGACCTAGAATAAAAAAATGTAACATTTTCACAGCACGACTGTATGTGTGTGCACGACTGTATGTGTGTGCGCATGTGCTTGTGTGTGCCTGTGCATATACGTCTGCATGTGTGTGTACTTGTATTTGTGTATGTGTGTGTATATGTGCATGTGGGTGTATGTGTCTGTGTTTGTGTGTGTGTGTATGTGTGTATGTCTGTTTGTCTGTGTGTGTATGTGTGTGTCTGTCTGCATATATGTGTGTGTGTACGTGTGCATGTGTGTGTATGTGTGTCTGTCTGTGTGTGTGTCTGTGTGTGTGTGTGACTCCATGTGTATATGTGTGTGTGTGCGTGTATGTGTGTGTGAACATGTGCATGCGTGTGTGTGTGTGTCTCTCTCTCTCTGTCTGTGTGTATGTCTGTGTGTGTTTGTGACTCCATGTGTATATGTGTATATGTGTGTCTGTGTGCGTGTATGTGTGTGTGAACATGTGCATGCATGTGTGTGTGTGTCTCTCTCTCTCTGTCTGTGTGTATGTCTGTGTGTGTGTGACTCCATGTGTATATGTGTATATGTGTGTCTGTGTGCGTGTATGTGTGTGTGAACATGTGCATGCGTGTGTGCGTCTGTGTGTGTGTGTGTGTGTGTGTGTGTCTGTATCTCTTACAGCATAGCGACGTTGTGCAGGTGCGGACGGCCACTCAGAGCTTCCCCTGCCGGGCGGTCATTGTTACCTGTCCTCCTCATTTAGCGGGTCAGTGACTCTCACACTTGCCGGTCACGAAGATCACAGTCACACTCTAACACTCTTTCAGTGTGTGTGTATGTGTGTGTGTGTGTACATTGTGCGTGTAGGTGTGTGTGGGCTTTGTGTGTGAGCAGGCGCTCGACCCCTGTCTCTGTCCTCCGTGTCAGGGCGTTCAGACGAGCTCCAGATCGACTGTCGTCTTTTCGACGAACCGGAAAGGGGGTTAGGGTTAGAAGGAGGGCGGCTGGTGAGTATCGGGGGGGGGGGGAACAGCAGGATCTATGGTAGTCAGGGGTGGGGGGCAGGGGCAGTCTCCGGCCAGGAGGGTCGAGTCGATGGGCCCGGGGACGCGGGGTGAATTACGCGGGATCGATCGGCGTGGCACGTCCTCGATCACCCGCCTCTTAATCGGGAGGCGTAGGAGCGACACCGCTGTGGCTGGGGGAGCAGTCACCCAGCGGAGCGGGAACAGAGCCGTGGGTAAATAATGAAATAAACGGCGGGCGCCTTTCGGTTATTGATGTGCAGGAGGCAGCCGCGCTGGAATTTCCGCCGTGAGCTTAAACTTTTGGCCGTCCCCGTAGTGCGTCGGCAGGGGCGCGGAGCGGCTCGCAGTCACGCTCGCGGTACCGTTTGCCGGTTTTTTGATCTGACAGCCGCTCACTTTAATCCACGGATGCCATATATAATTCATAAACATCAACGTTTATCTTTCGCCCTCGTTTCATCCCGTTTGACAAACGTATGGGCTGCTTGGCTGGAATTTGCATTAATTGTTATGATGGAAACGTTGCCCGGGCATTCCGGATGTTTCTATTGCCAGTTCCGCATCTGCCACGATGTGCGCCTCCTTCTGCGATGCCGTCTATACGATTCCATAAACACTTATTCACGTTTCATCATTCCTGCCAAAAGTCATCAAAAATTCATAAACCTTCCCAACAGCGTTGTTGGGACTTTACAGAACGCGGCCGCGAGATCGTTTATCGCTCTACGATAGAGCACGCGCCTGAGTATGTGTGCGTGTGTATTCATACTTATGAGTTTTTGCATGTTTTGTCAAGTGTGTGTCTGTGTTTGTGTGTTAGTGGTTAGTGGTACACTTACACTTAGAGCTAGCTTATGCTGTGCAGCTGCTGGTATTAAACTGTTTCAGGAGAGATTTTGAGCATGTGTGTTTGTGTGCATGCGTACGTGTGTGTGTGTGTGTGTGTGTGTGTGTGTGTGTGTGTGTGGATTAGTGGCGTAGCTGTACACTTACTCTTAGAGCTAGCTTATGCTGTGCAGCTGCTGGTATTAAACTGTGTCAGGAGAGAATTTGAGCGTGTGTGTTTGTGTGCATGCGTGTGTGTGTGTGTGTGTGTGTGGGTGTGTTACAGCCAGAAACCTGAGCAACAAGGCAATGAACCAGAGGCTGAACATATAACAAACCCTGCTAGGCATTTTAAGGGGGATAAAACAAAACAATATTGATTAGATCGACAAGTAGCGGATTTAGCAGAAACGTATACACCGAAAACAAAAACAATACCAAGACAAATCCGTTGGGTTAAAAGTCTTCTCACAATTACCCACAATGCAACCCCAAAGCTGTGGAGGGCAGGGGCACCCCACAGTACCTGATGGGCAACTGAACATTCAGAGAATAATAGGTCCTGTTCCACCCAATAACAACGACAAAAAATGCCACTACAAAGTAGTAACTAAGGCCAGAACAAACAGGCTATTAAAAACGAGAGCTAGTGTGGGTGCATCCGCTCAGAGAGAGGATCAACTCTGCCGCCATCTTGTCAACCATAGGCTCAACCTACACTTTCCAATCACTTGCCACCAGTACACCTGTGAGACAGTGAAGGAAAGAACTCTCAGAATGGTAGGAGTGTGTAACATTGTGTGTGTGTGTATGTGTGTGTGTGCACACGTGTGTGTGCGTGTGTGTGTTTGTCTTTATGACTCATCCAGCCTCCAGCCCATTCTCTGAGGGTCCCTCTGTTTCTGATACTTTTTGTTATTTTTACTCTTCTATTATCACCACCTGGAGAACAACTGAAAAACCTATGTATACTATATATACATATACACATACAGTGGCCCCCAGAATTATTGGCACCCTTAATAATAGGGTAAAAAGGCTGTATATAATAAACAACATGAGTAATGATCTATATTTTATGTTCAAACATACGGGAAAACTACTTTTATTTCAATGCATTTACTCTCATATTTCAATGTTTTATGTAGTAATCTCATTTTTTCTGAAAACCATAGGTACCAAAATTATTGTGGATAAAATCAAATGATCAATGAGGTAACAAGCATTCAAAATCCCTTTGTCAATGGTGGGTCATCAATGTTTTGGAGATATTTTGCTGCCAGCGGTCCAGGGGAACTATTTATTATCAATGGCAGAATTAATTCAACAAAGTACTTGGACATTTAGCAAACAATCTGGTTGCCTCTGCTGAGTCTTGGTCATAAGTAGATTGTCCAGCAGGATAATGACTTCAGAATTCACACAGAAATGGTGTAGAAAAAAAACAAAAACATGTTTTGCTGTGGCTATCTCAGTGTCCAGACCTGTGGTCTGAACTGAAGAGATTTTTTTTATGTGAGAAATGTAAGACTTTGGTTGAGTCCAGTAAATCATGAATAAGGCGTACTACCTTATGCATGTTGGAAAGTAAAGCTTATGTCAATAACTGTTATTTTTTAGTGTACAGCACATTTTGTGCATATTTATCAAGGACCAATAATTCTGGAGCCCACTGTACATACAGATCCCTGTAGAGTTTGTATTCAAATGATATATTATCAAATAATAAATAGTAATAATTGTAAATTTGTGTGTGTGTGTGTGTGTGTGTGTGTGTGCTTGTGTGCCCCTTAAAAAGTCAGCCTACTCAGATGAGGCTATTTCTACCTTCATCTATTAAACAAGATAAACAGAAAATAGCCTTTTTAAAATAAATAAATAATTTATCTAGACACAAAATGTTGAATCCCTTTTCTTGGCTTGAAAATTTCAAACCCAAAATAAAATAGTTACTAGTCTTGAACCCTTTCTATTACAGGCATAATTGTGGTCTCCACTGAAAGCTAACAAGTGGGGGTTTGTTTTCCAAGATTTTTTTTTTTGAGTGGATACAGATGCCTGTGCCTGTGCTTGGTGAGATTAGAATCATAATGGGGCCACAGCCACAATGCTGGTCAAATCCCCTTTCAAATTTGATGACAGTTTGACCAAAAGTTCATTCTGCGTTGCTTTTTCTAAGCTATGTCTAGGCAGGTTTCCAAGAACGGCATTTGGAGACTGAAAAAGGACACATGGTAACCAGATGATATACATAAGATATAACATGAGGTTTGACACGAGACACGTGCAAGACACGGTGTAGGGGAGGTGGGCCGATACGACAGACAACAGAGGGACTGATGGCACGGAAGATGGTGAAGGAACCTATGAATCTGGCAAGCTTGCGACAGGTGCTCTGGAGAAAAATGTCCCCAGATGAGAGCCTGACCGACCGTATCGTCATCAGCCCGGCTCTTCATCCCGGAGAGGTAGCGTTGAAGGGTGGTTCTGGCTGCTCTCCAAGTCCAGTGTGCTCGATTAATCACAGACTGAGCAGCAGGGACCTCAACCTCCCTCTCCTCTGGGAATAGAGGGGGCTAGTACCCTAGGCAGCAGTGAAACGGTGAGAGGCCAATGGAGGAGACCGGGAGAGAGTTGTGGGCGTACTCCACCTATGGGAGTACCCGACACTAGGATGCAGGTGTCTTCTCAGCCAGACAGCCAGGCCTTTCCCCAGCTCTTGATTCAGGCGCTCAATCTGGCCATTAGTCTCTGGTAGGAAACCTGAGGAGAGTTTAGGAGAGGCCTTGATGAGGGAACAGAAATCTCCAGAATCTGCTGGAGAACTGTGGGCCCCGGTAAGAGACAACTTCCCGGGATAGGCCGTGAAGGGTGGAAAACGTGGACCACAACAATTTCTGTGGTTTCCTTAGCGGAGGGTAGTTTTGGCAGGGCAACAAAGCGGACAGACATGGAAAACTGGTCAACAATGGTGAGTACAACAGTGTTTCCATCAGAAGCAGGATGTGCAGTGACAAAGTCCAATGCAATATAGGACCATGGACGTTGGGGAGACAACAGAGGCTGTAGAGGAAGTTGGGAACCTTGCAACATGCACAAATAGCACAATAGCACAGTTGTGTCCTCCTTGATGGCAGGCCACCAGAAACGGCAGGTGAGAAGCGCCATCATGTGGGTGACTCCAGGGTGTCAGGCTAGGGGTGACATGTGAGCCCAGGACAGGACCTGGGACTGGACCTGGGACTGGAATAGGCGATTAGGTGGAATGTTTCCAGGGCCCAGGTCCCCTGTGTGCTGGCTCTGAGATCTGAGGCCTCCACCACCAAGATAAACTGCTTTTCTGAGTCTGCCAGGAAGAGTACAGGTGAAGAAGATAAGGTTGTGAAGCAAAAACACAAAGTTCACCATGGTCTAGAAGAAGACTGGCATGTTGGTAAGCCTGAAAGGCATAACTTGGTACTTGTAGTATCCGGTGTGCATATTAAACACCATCTTCCATTCATCACCCTCAGGAATACAAACCAGGAAGTAGGCATTGCGCAGATCCAGCTTGGTGAAAACTTTACTCTTTTGAAGGACGGAGAATGCAGAAGAAATGAGGGGTAGCGGGTATCGGTTCTTGGCTGTTCAGTAAGTAGTCAATACATGGATGGAGTGTTCCATCTTTCTTATTGGCAAAGAATAATCTAGCTCCTGCAGGTGATGACGAGGGATGAACGAATGACCGACTGACTGATTTCAGGCAGGTTGAATGGCATTTGGAACTCCATCCCAGAATGATGATGAGCCCTTGACCCAATAAATCTGGGGATTGTATAGTGACAGCTTGGGGTGTCCTAGAACCAATGGTACCTGAGGTGACTTCATGATGTAGAACACCACATCCTCCCAGTGGTTTCCAGACACAAGGACTTCAATCGGGCAGGTGACTTTATGGTTCTCGGCCAAGGGGGAGGCAGTTAATGCGGTGGTCTGCAGGGGTGTAGCCAGCTGAGACATCGAAACCCATGCCTTGGACCGGGGACAGAAAGATGAAGTTGGCTCATTACATTACATTACATTATTGGCATTTGGCAGACACTCTTATCCAGAGCGACGTACAGTTGATTAGACTAAGCAGGAGACAGTCCTTCCCAGGTGCAATGCAGGGTTAAGGGCCTTGCTCAAGGGCCCAACGGCTGTGCGGATCTTATTGTGGCTACACCGGGAAACGAACCGCCGACCTTCCGGGTCCCAGTCATGTACCTTAACCACTGCGCTACAGGCCGCCCTTATAGCCCTGGTGGCTCCTGAGTCCACCAGGGCTTGTACAGGGAACTGGACACCTCTCAAGTTGAGCTGAGAAATGGATCTAGAAAATGCACAGAAACACATGAACAGGGAACAAACTACAAGACAGAGGCACAGGATGTGAAACGTGACTACAGCGGGTCTTGAACTAGCAACCTTGCGGGTTGCAGTCACGCAACTTAGCCACTGACCTCCAGGCTGAATGGAGAGAATCCTGTTCAGCATGAAGCTGCATGGCAGGGAAGTGGTACTAAGCCAGAAAAAGAAAGAACATGAATTTCCTTTGAAAGTAATGAATTTGACTTTTGAAGGAAATATTGCAGACAAAGCAGTGAGATTGACACCAGACAAAAAAAATGCAATTGACATGAAACATTTTTGCTTCATGAATTTAAATGTCTCGCATTACCATTATTATTACACAGCAACTGTTATGAAGGCTGTTAGTATGTGAATGACACTGTCAATACAATGTAAGCGGACATGATGCACATGCATTGCACACACACACACACACACACACACACACACACACACACACACACACGTGCCTGCACACACGCACAGCACTCACATGCACACACACACAGACCGACGCACACATACTCACACACACACAGACCGACGCACACATACTCACAAGCATACCATACAGAGCTGCTCACACCAATATACACACGCACACCACACACGCACCCATGCACACACATCACGCGTGCACACACACACACATACACACACACACATTGGCAAGTGCTAGTATTCATTATTTACAATCACTTTGACACTAATAACATAAATGTATGCTCAATTTCCAAAAGTTTACACTCAAAACGGTCAGCACTTGTAACACACATTCATCATTAAATACTATAGTCACTCTATGCTATAGTCAAAGAGGTTGGAATCATTGAACAAATAAGAATAAATAAAAAAATGCATCCATAATTACAATACAATTAGAACATTGAGCAATGTATTAGGTAGACCTGTACACCAGCTTGTTAATGAAAATATTTAATCAGCTAATCATGTGGGAGCAACTAAATGCCTGAAGGTAAGCAGACTTACTGCAGACTTAGCAGTTGGATTAATATACTTAGATGCATTGTCATGAAATGAAATGACACTTGTGCCATATGTCATATCTGTACTGCATTTTCAAATGTGAACGTGATTTGGTTCAATGAACAAATTATTTTAGGTTAATGTGTATTGCAATTGTGAAAAAGTTCAGAGGAACCTGTATATACAATGCAGTCCATAAGTGTTTGGACACTGACAAAAACTGTTGAAATAAAACAATGACTGTGTGCAGACTTTCAGCTTTAATTTGAGGGTTTTGCCATCCATATCCAAAGGGGCTGGAGGCTGAATGAGTCATAACAGTGCTGAGAGGCGAGCAGTCTGAGCAGATGAGACAGGACGGCAGTCTGAGAGGAACAGTGGTAATGCCGGGAACACTTCAGAGCTACTGCTGTGGTTCTGTACTGCTCCTAATGTGTGGCTTTCACAGAGCAGAGCTGGCCCTAATGTGTGGCTTTCACAGAGCAGAGCTGGCCCTAATGTATGGCTTTCACAGAGCAGAGCTGGCCCTAATGTGTGGCTTTCACAGAGGCAGAGCGAGTAACTGGGTTTGACTTTGAGCTGCGATATCACAGAGATGTGGAACTTGGACAAGACCCTGATACGTATTTGCATCCATGGCTGGCTTTAATTTCCCAAGAGAAATTGCTTCTTTTCTCGCCTGTTTCAGGACAGCATTGATACTTTTTTATTTTATTTATTTATTTCGTTTTTCTATCCCCAGTACAGAAAAAAAGTTAATGGCTCATGCACATTTTTGCCTTGTGTCATTCTGTTGTCTTGTTCAACGTTGACGCAGCTTGAGAACAGCAAAGATGTTTGTGTATCTCTTCCCAGCCAAGATCCGGTACTCTCCAGCCCTTCCCACAGAGAGGGATCTACTTACTCAGTGCATGCCTGTGGGTCACCTGATTAAATTCATTGTCACGTATCCCATAGTGAGTAACATGGCCGTGCACGTTTCTGTGTGTGTTACATGCCATTATGGCACATAATATCATATTACAATACACGGGGCCAGTGTCATAGACACAGATTGACCCTAGTCCTAGACTAAATTCAATTTTGAATTCATTCATTGTTCTTGTCAATATTCTCCATAGAAAACTCGATTTAGTCCAGGACTAAGCTTAATCTGTGTTGGTGAAACCAGCCCATGGTGTCATACCATTTGCATATATGGATTTTTACAAAATGTGGCTCAAAGGTGCAATTGCAATGTCTCTGCACATCGAGTCTGCAGCATTCTAGATAGCCAATGGCCATTGATGATACAGCACAATATGCGCAAGTGCTCTCAGTACCTTGGTTTACTAAATGGACATGATTGTCCCTGTCTGTATGTAAGTAACACGTGTGTGACATACACATGCACACTTGTCTGTCTTTTAAGTGCAGTGCTTTTGTGCACTTCAAATAATGTGCATTCAACAGTATCTATTTAAACATCTCAAACGCTGCTTACACATCTACCTCAATGTATTATTCTGTATTGTATTATTCTTTTTAGAACAGTTGACATTTATAGTTGCGCCTGTAGCAGACCAGATATGTTCTAGGTGTTTTAAAACCAGATGAGGGATGTTTTCCTGTCTGAAATTGTGTGAAACTGCATGTGGCCGGACACCCCTTGTCCTCAGGCGTTTTGGCGGGAGAAAGGTTTCTCCGGGGAGGTCGTGGTTCAGAACTCTACGGGCTGCCCGTTCAGTGTCACCTTCGATGCCACCAGTCCCGGTGGGAGCCCGGCGTTGGTGGGTTTCATCGCGGCTGAGCAAGCGTCTGATTGGACCGTCCGAACGGTGGGGGAGCGTGACGCACTCACACACCCAAGCAGGTTTTTAGGAATATTTACAAATGTTATGTAAACTTTCACATTTTACACTTCCTTACTAATATTATGACCTTCAGCAGTATTGGACTATGGTGCAAGACTCATACAGAAGCATGGGACTCACACACTCCCTGGGAGGGAGATGCAGCACTTCTGGAATTCTAGCTGTTGTTTGAGAGAGAGAGAGAGAGAGAGAGAGAGAGAGAGAGAGAGATAGAGAGAGAGAGAGAGAGAGAGAGAGAGACTATCGCTCTGGAGTGATCTCCCGGTCTCGGCCACATCCTAGGGACACAAGTACCCTTTAAGAACCTGGGCTGATTAGTTAAGGTAACCCAGGTGCGTGCAATCTCTCCACCATTACGCAGGGTCGAGACAATCTGCTTCTCCAGCAGAGCGAGTCCCACACATGATTTCTCATTACCGACCATCACTCTGTTTTCTTCTCCATCCCACTCCATGCTAACCAATATAACCTGGCCTCACTCCACTCTATCATCACTCAATCAGTCCCTGGTCTCTCTCTCCTTCCTCCCTCTCTCCCTCTGTTCTCTCCTCTGCTGAAAGCTAGGTTTTGAAGCAGCTGGTAGCTGGTTGACCAATTCAGCTCCATACTCAACATGGTTTAGCTGGTTGACCAGTTCGGATCAGCTTCACTGCATGAATCTCTCAAGAAAAATTAAAAACATAAACAAACTAAGGTTAGAAACTTAAACTTTTACATTTTTATCTCTTCAATTTTACATACTGTTATATTAATGCATGCATAAATTTACATTTTACATAGTTTTTACATTTTAGATATTTAGCTGATGCTCCACTAGTGCAGCCTGAGCACTATAACCCAGACCAGGTGTGTCCTTCGCTGGTTCTACACTGCCACAGCCTGGGCACTAGAACCCAGACCAGGTGTGTCCTTCGCTGGTTCTACACAGCCACAGCCTGGGCACTAGAACCTAGACCCAGTGTGTCCTTCTCTGGTCCTACACAGCCACAGCCTGGGCACTAGAACCTAGACCCGGTGTGTCCTTCTCTGGTTCTACACAGCCACAGCCTGGGCACTAGAACCTAGACCTGGTGTGTCCTTCCCTGGTCCTACAGAGCCACAGCCTCGGCACTAGAACCTAGACCCAGTGTGTCCTTCTGTGGTTCTAGAAAGCCACTTTTGTTTCTGCTTTCACTTTAAAAACAGCATGAAATGAGGTTGTTAACAATGTATGAAGCAGTGGATATAAACAAAAAATTTAATATAAGAATTAGTGTAATTCATACACTGTGATAGATTATAATAAGCAGAGAAAAATTAGGTTGCAATTACCCTGAAGGTGTAAACAGGAAGAAGCCACTTTTCGGTTGCAACGTGTCCTTTCGTCCATCTCTGAGAGCCTCATTTTTTATTAAACCTAGGAGAAAAGTAAAAAGAAAAAACAACTTCATAAAGACATCTTGAGGGTGAATTCATGCAAGTTTTATTTATGTGCATTAGAGATTAATAAGGGAGTGTCTGTAAAGTGCCATATTCTTCTCCAGCATAAAACCATTCTCATTTTCATACTACTGTTTAAATCCTGAATCCACCATCCAGGAAAATCAACTTTTCAACTATGATTCATGGTGACTCATGAAAAAGCCCTACCTTATAGTCTTGGCTAGGCCCCCTGTCTTCGGTGACCAAAGATTGTGATTGTGATCGGCAGGACAGGAAGGGGAAGTGCTACCATTTCGTCTCACTGCTCGTTTTTCTCTCTCAGAAGGACGACAGGAGAAATTCCGTCATCCACAGTCTGCAGAAGTACTTGGGCCCTGAGGCATCTGTTTTCATACACTACGAAGAGAAGGTGAGAGTGCTTCTGCTATATTGGCTGAAATACCAGGCATCTGCATTCATATAATTCGAGCAGAAGGTGAGCTTGTTACTGGCGTATGTACCTGGCACACTAATAGAGTCTGGTGGTCCAGGCGGATCTTAAAATGCTGAGTTATACCTAAACATACCTACTCAGCTCATGAGCAGCACGCATCATATAACACGCACCGATAGTCCACAGTTCCCAAGCAACCGGCAACCAGGGCAATGCCATGGTCTGGAGAAAGGCGAAGAAGAAAAAGATAACTTTGGTGAAAAAAGTATGGCTGTTTGTTTAATACAGATTCACCTTTTCCAGGAGATGACTGACTGGTCTCCCTGGTAACAACAGTGTGGTCTCCCTGGTAACAATGAATCCCTGGAAAAACCATACAAAACCTGCAAATTGCCTCGACCGCAGCTGGGTTTAGCTGTTTGTTCTCACAACACGAAAGCCTGGTGCTCTCTGCCTCTGACCCTTAGATTCAATCAAAGCCGCTATCATCTCTTCAGGGAAGGTCCTACTTAAGATGGTAATAATAAAAAGAATAAAACAACAACTCCCCCTACGTTTAACCTGCACCACTGCAATAAAGCTGACCTTGAAGTCAAGTAAAGCTTCAAAGTCATCTTGGGAGAAATATTCACCTTGAGGTAATTACTGTGCTGGGGTAATCTGGGGTGTTTTCTTCAGTGATTGAATAGCAATGAATTCCCTTAAGATGACTTGGCAGTTTTAAATCCAGGGTGCAGAGAAGAAAACTGATTTGCCAGAATTGTGCACATGAAAGGGAGGTTGTATGGAATGGGTTCAGATTTGTCCATGAACCACCTTGGGGATCTCATGATTTGAGTCCTTACCCTCTACATAGCCTTACTGTCTTTGACCTCAGTTCTTCCTTGACTGATGATCAGTGCATGGAAGAATCCATATTTGATAACAAGCAGTCCATTCCCTTGAACTTAATTGAGAACAAATGCTTTTTCTTTTGACTTTATTTTCTCTTAGTCCTGTCATGTTCTTTTATGCTTTCTTTATATTCTGAAATTCACCAGAGTTTGCAAATGGCCACCAGTTATTTGGCGATTCATGTTATCTAATCTTCTTTAGTCTCTGTGTCCTTAAGCATGGCGCGTCACTAAACAGTTATAGTTTGTTATTATTATAAAAAGGAGATTTCACTCTGACTCACAAAATATTTCCCCTGAAGTTATTGCAATTATTTCATGAAAATTAACATCACATTTTTAAAGTACTCTGAAGTCACTTAAAGGCAAAAGAAAAAAAAGATAAAAGCTACCTCATGAGATGCAATTAAGAAAGGGATATAATTAAATGCTAATGGGTATGGATTATTTGGCTAATTAAATACATGATCATTAATCAAGAAAAACATTAAGAGTAATATTCAGTTCAAACTTAATATTAGTGCCTCTCGTGCTGTAGGTGTAAGTGGAGGGGCTAGAAACCTCCAACCTGAAATGGAAGCTGGGCCTGGGGCACTCTATAGGGTGTTGGGGTTGGGGGGGCTTGTGGGCCTATGAGCTGCTAGTGTCCGGCTTGTGGGCCAATGGGCTGCTAGCGCCCGTCTCCTGGGCCTATGAGCTGCTAGCGCCCGGTTCATAGGTGGGCGTGCTGAAGGAGCATGCGCCCTGCTATGGCACACCTCCTGTGGGCAGGTGTGGAATGGCAGTGGCCCCAGGGGAGGTATGTATTTGGCTGGGCTCGCCTGCTCTGATGTCCCTTGGGCATCTTTTCATAGTGTTTATAAATAAAGAAGTACTGCCCGTGGCTGTAAAAGGATTATTCTGATTACGAGCCACTTTGACCGGCCGGTTGACCTACACCTCAGGTTTTTAGATGGTGCTGAGTGTGGTAATGTTTTATGTCAGGAGGGTGACTGATTTTGACTGGTTTATGTGAGAAGAGATGTTCTGTGATGGTTGCAGGATTGGGCCAGAGAGGAGTTCAGTGGAGGGTGCCCTGTCAACATCATGGCTCCCGGGATGATATCTTTCTACCATCCCAGCCTCCGAAAACCATGTGGAAGGTTTGTCTGTCTGTCTGTCTGTCTGTCTGTCTGTCTGTCTGTCTGCCTGCCTGCCTTTCTACCTGCCTGTCTGTCCCTCTGACGTCTGTCTCTTATGGTCTGTCTGTTTGTCTGTACATCTTAATCTATCTGTCTGCTTAGCTGAACCATACTGCATGTGTCCATATGTCAGTCTGTGATATATCACTGGTTACCTGCCATACTGCCGTGGGATGATACATGCATTATAAGAACTACATGGGAGTGGGTACAGATAGGGATCAACAGACAGATATTCTGTACATTTATTACCAAAACTGTATTCATAGTTTGCAAGCTGGTCACATAAGCAACATTATTGGCTGGCAGTCGTAGGTATAGAGCGAAACCTAGTAGCATAACCTTGCAGTAGCATCAACTATGTCAAGATTAACGACGGACGAGCTGTCAAGTGGCATTATAACATCAAGAAAAACAGACCTTCACCTATTAGCCGCATTAGTGCATTTTTACATAAAAGTGAATTTCCACCTTCAAACGGCAGGGCTTAAGAAGGTAGGGGCTGGCTGAATCCAGGTGTTGCTTAGCAGCAATACTGCGTGGATCAATCTTGGATGATTCACCTTTATTGGCGAACACCTTCCCTTGAGACTGCTGGGTGGCTTTGATTGAATTGAAAGGGGGTTAAAAAAGACCTTTGATCTGTTCCATTGCTCTCTCCCATTCTCACTGGAAGAGGTGAATTTTGTAAGAGAAAAATGTTCCAATAATGCAGACCGTGATTTTTGTTTTTTGACCATAGAATCATTCTCACTCTGAAACTGGGGAACATGATAAGGGAAAGTCTTTGAATGTACGCAGCATGCAAAAACAAGCTAGAAGCTTAACAACCAGAACATGGAGAGTTTTTTGTAATTGATGCCAAGGTCAATTTCTGACAGCATCTTTCCGGAATTTATTTACAGTTATTTTTTAAAGCAATCTTACCCCATGACGCCAACTTAGGAACATGTATCACTTAAAGTAGGATAGAATAGGATAACTTTTCTGAGGGGGTACTTTAGGACTTTCTAGATGTTTTGCGTGGGCTGCTATGGTCACATCCACGCAATCATTCCACAAAACATATACTAATTGCTTACAAAAGAGGAAAATGTTGAATGTTGCCTCTGATCGATTCAGCTGTTCATCGGGTTAAAGAGGATGTTAGGTCACATCTCTTTCTCTTTTAAGAGAGATTCGACTATAATAGGGGCTTTAAATGGTTTGACTTGGTCTGCTGCAAACGGGAAGAGAAGAATGTACAATGCTGATAGCCTTGAGTCTTTTTGAGAAACTTATTTTCATGTTTAAATGCCTGTTTAAATGAGACAGAGAGGGAGAGAGAGTGAACACACAAACCTCCACATAAGTACATAATTGGGCTCCAGAATTATTGGCACCTTTGATAAATATGCAGACAAAATGCTGTAAACTAAAAAAATATATAGTTTTTGGCACAAGTAAAAGCAGTGTGCTTTAATTCTGACTCAATGGAATCAACATTAAAAAAAAAAAATGGTTCCACAATTATTTGGTTGAGTAGTCAACGTCCCAAATTATTGTTGTGTTCATATTTCTAAGATAATAACAACTGTGACATAAACAAATGCCTAAAATGATTGTTAGAAATCCCAGGAGATCAGCAGTTTCGGAGATACTCAAACCACCCTGTCTGCCATCAACACTCATTCCATAGTAAAAGTCTCTTTGACCACATTTTCTCCCCATTCTGATATTTGGTCTGAAAACAGCTGAACCTCTTGGCCACATCTGCATGCTTTTATGCATTTAGTTGGCTGATTAAATAGGTCTACCTAATAAAGTGGTCACTGAGTGTAGATCATTATCCATGCTGTTTATTATATGCATAAGGGTGCCAATAATTGTGGAGACCACTGTACATACTATATGCATGCGGTATGCCCAAATGCATGTGCACAGGCGCACACACACACACACACACACACACCCACCCATGCATACACTCACACATGTGCACATACAAACATGAACGCTCGCACTCACACATGTACACACACACACATGCACACGCACTCACACATGTACTCACACACACACGCACACACTCACACACACACATATACACACAAACATGCATGCACACGCTTGCACATGCATACATGCACACATATGCATGCATGCACATACACACAAACCCACACATGCACGCATGCATGCACACTCAACACTCACCAACGCATACACACATGCACACATATACACTCCCACCTGCATACACACACACACACACACACACACATACACAAATGCTAGGGGGGTAGAATGGCAGTTTGGTGAAAGGTTTTATGAATAAATAAATCTGCACATACATAATGCATGCAGAAATAAACGGAAATTCAAAAAAATATAATAATACAGCGACAGATGTACAAAGAAGCTCTTCAAAAAGGGTAAAACAGAGACTTGAGGGATTTCTTCTTTTTTTGAGTGTGCAGGGACAACTGTGACTCGTATTTTATTTACAAATCTACTGAAAATATCATTTACAGTCCCAGAGTAGCGCTGCAATATTTAATAAATGGACAAGGACCCAATTGAATGGAATGGTACAGTATAAGAATGCAAAAGTATCCCTATTGGATAATACATCAGTACTAGAGAGCTTCCATTAGGAGGGAATGGGCTATAATGTACGAGTGCGATGATGGTTAGGGAACTCTTTCAGCCCAGTGCAATAGTGAGCCCCTGTCGTCTGTACCCTTGAGAAAGGTCGATAACCTTAATTACTTCAGTAAATAATATCATTCAGCTGTGTAAACGGAGTGTAAGGTGTGTAGGTTTCTCCAGATAAGAGTCTGCTAGAACAGTGTTTCTCTGCTAGTCAGTGTTTCTCAACTCAAGTCCTGGGGTCCCACTAGGCTCCGACGACTGGAGTTGAGAAACGCTGTGCTAGAAAGGACACTATTTAGGGTTTCCGCTGACAGAAGCGCTCTGGAACAGCATCCAATCAGACATCAAGGTCATGATTAACAAGGCTGATTTGTCGAATCAGGTGTTTTAGTACTTGGCTAGTACAACAGGCTGAACAGACATTGGCTATAGCTCAGCAATAGACTGATATGTCTTGCAGGACCCACTTGCCAGAAGGTTTTTGTTGTAACCAGGAACTTGCACACCTGATTTAATGACTGAACCAATCAAACCACCATCAGGTGTGAGTTCCTGGTTACAACAAAAACCTTCTGGCAAGTGGGTCCCGAGGACTTGAGTTGAGAAACACTGGGCTACAGAATGTCTCTTCTTATAAAAAAAGAAAGAAAGGTCCTGTTGTGGGGACTTTGGTCCCACAGCGATACACAATGCCCATCTGCCCTCATATTAGAATGTTTCCTCATCCATCCTAACATTACTTCATCGCCGTGGGGTTATTACCGTCGTGATGAAAATGTATGTACACATTTGCATTTCGCTGGGAGTGCACAGAAGTAAACCGTTAAGCTTGAGTGGTCATATGAGGGCCAGAAAAGGTTCATGAAATGACCAGAGGGGATGCAAAGCAAGCTGGGAAAGTGGGGGTAGGGGCTCATGGGGGGTGCTTGTTCATTGGTCACTGCCTCATGGGGTGACAGTGGCCTGAGGAGGTTTAGGGAATATACGGAATCTGTGTGACACTAGGTTTCATATTTTGGGGAGTGGGGGTGGGGGTTATACATGTAGAGTGCAGTGCATAAATATTTGGACAGTGACAAATACTGTCAACTGTAATTTGAGGGTATTTACATAAATATTGGGAGATCCGTGTTTGAATCACAGCCTTTTTTTTTATCCCCCCATTTTAGGGCTCTAAAAGTAATGGGAAAAATTTACATAATCTGAAATAATGAAGTCTGCGACCCAAAGACCAGACGCTGGGTATCCCTGGTGACACTCGGTCAGGCCTGTACTGCAGCCGTTTTCAGTTCCTGTTTGTTTGAGAATTTTGCCTTCGGCAAGAAAAATGAATGTTCGTTTGAATTCGGAACGAGTGACGTACTTGGCCGTACACAAATGTCGCTTTTTCGGCCCTGGGAACCGCCTCGCTGGCATCAGCAGTGTGTTTGGGCTCTTTCTCCTGCTGCAAGGTGAAGAGTCAACAAATGAGTTCTGAGGCCGTTGGTTCGATCAGAGCTGATAAGAGGTGTTTCTGCTCACTTCAGAATTCATCCTGCTTCTGCTGATGGCAGCGACATCATCAATGAAGAGAAGGGAGCCAGTTCCAAGTGGCAGCCATACTTGCCAAAGCCATATCACTACCTCCAGTATGTGTGTGGGGGCTTTGGATCATGAGCCGTCATGATCTGTATTTTCTCTCTGTTTTCTGTCTCAGTCTCCAGTCCCCATTCGTTTCACCTGTGTCTCACTTCCTGATTATCATGCACACCTGATTATCGTTTCCCTTCGTTTATCTGTCTGTTTATACCTGTCTGTTTTGTTAGTTCGTTGCCGGACTACAATGTGCTCCTGAAATTCTCTCCAGCGGTTTCTCTGTCTGATCTGCCTGTTTCAACCCATTTTCTGTACCTCTACTACCGCCTTTTAGATTATCCTTCTGTTAACATTTGACCTGCTGTTCTTTGACTTTGTCTGGATTCTCGGTTAGTGATTTTGGTTTTCGTTTCTGTTTATCTGCCTGTTTGGACTGTCTTATCTTTCTAAAAATTTTGCCTGTAACCGCAACTCGGTTTTTCTTTGCTGTGTCTGTTAGCCCCGTTACCGAACCCCTGGCTGGACTATTGATTACATTCAATTATATAATACAATTACATTGATTATTGATTATGTATTACCTTCTATGTATTACTGCTCCTGAGCTATGGCTAACTGTTACTGCACCTGAGCTATGGCTAACTGTTACTGCACCTGAGCTATGGCTAACTGTGTATTACTGCCCCTGAGCTATGGCTAACTGTGTATTACTGCACCTGAGCTATGGCTAACTGTGTATTACTGCACCTGAGCTATGGCTAACTGTGTATTACTGCTCCTGAGCTATGGCTAACTGTGTATTACTGCTCCTGAGCTATGGCTAACTGTTACTGCACCTGAGCTATGGCTAACTGTTACTGCACCTGAGCTATGGCTAACTGTGTATTACTGCACATGAGATATGGCTATCTGTGCATTTCACATGCGATATGGCTAACTGTGTATTACTGGATTAGAAAACCTCACACTGGCATACCTCATACTCTTATGATTCGATATCGTAAAATTGGTAAATACACCTACAGGTACTGTGTTAGAGATTCTGGGTCAGACCATACCAGAATAAAGCAGTGTCTCACTACTGGCAGTGTAATTATTGGCTTATCTAGTATCTCCATAAACTATAAATGCCAAAGCTGTCGCTCCCAAAAACATATCAGAATTCAATTAATAATTAATGTCATCATAATGCTCACCAGTAGAGGTTTACTGTAATTTCCCTATAACCTTAAAAAGATGTATTGGATTGTAGATTGGCCTGTCTTGAACCGATAAATATATATTAAAGGGAAGCGACCATGAGCCATATCCACAGAACATTTTATCTTTCCACTAAGATCTCCTAAGTAGCACTAAAAGTTCCATTTTACAAATGAAAACCAAACTGGACGCAAAAATAGTTTTTACTTCCTGCCTAAGTGGTTCATGAAAGGAAGGCCATTACTAGAGGGAAATTTGGAGTCGGGATCACTCCCAAAACCAAGAAATAAGCGTCAGGAATGTAGGCAGTATGCTTCCATGTAAATTCCCAGACTTCCCACTTCTTGCCACCAGCTCGACCATAAACTAATCGTATGCTTGTGAGATTTAGGTAATACTTTTGAAAAGTTTCATGTTATTACAGTTTTTGTGTCTGAGAAGATGTGTCATTCTCAGGATCATCTGATCGAATCCGGACTGCTGAGGGATGGAGTGTAGGCGCGTCCCTAGCTAACATATGGGCAATTGGAATAGATAGGGTATAATTGGGAAAAATCTGAAACAAATAAAAAAAAGAAAGGAATAAATTAATTAAAAACCCTGAAAAAAGTAACACCCTAGTTATAGAAACAAAGTTCTGATTGAAGTTGATGCAGATTGTGCTGCTGATTGTGAATTGGTTATTGAATAGAAAAATCACAGCTGATTCAGTTGGAGACCTGCCCAGGTGTAATTTAAATTTCATGACCATCTACAAAAAAAGGGACATGTTTGGAATGATGGACCCAGGAAGAATACAAAAGCTTGTGAAAGAGAAAATCAAATCACTGGACGATGGAGGGGGAGAGGAGCACAAATGCGTGGCGCAATTTAACAGAGGGTGGATGCCGGATGCCTGGATATATCAGTTGATGATTGTCAGGGATGGGTCAGGCATGCACAGAGATTCTTTCCCCAGTGTACAGCAGAGAGGACATAATTTTAGCTATTGATGAAAATAATATTCAGTTATGTGGCCAAATGAAGTAGAATTACTATACCTGTGACCTCCGGTGTGTTTTTCACTGTAAATTACATTAATTTTACTCTATTAGTATTTTAATTTGTAATTGCTGTATGCCAATAACACCTTTACTGCAGAATTTCTATGGCTTGTGCCTATTGCTTATACTGTGGTACATTCTGGTAGAAAGTGATAAATAAATGAATAAATAAAACTATACATTTGTACTATATGACACCTTTGGCTAAATATGTATCGAAATGTATGAACCATTTATTAATTTAACTAAATGGTTCAAACAGTTAGCTAAATATTTGAATGTTTCATACATTTAGTTCAATATTTACCAGAACGGTTCATACATTTTGCAAAGATTTGTTTTAAATGTTTCATGACACCTTTGACGCCCCATACTTATCCAGTCCTGTAATTACTGTAATGGCTAAGCAGTTATGAATATGTCCTGTGGGAGTACAGTAATTCCACTGTGTACATTGGAATTAAAACTAGCTAGATGATGTGACGTTGTGTACAGAAAACACACAAATATTTTAAATGTAAATATAACCATTGGTTTTAACTACTTTCTGCTAAGCATTGTGAAAGGCAATGCTTACAGTTAAAATAATCAACTCTTTCACTGCTTTTGCTTGAACCACCCTCTGCCATAATGAGTGCTCGTTGAACCCCACTTTAAGTAAGAAAAGAAAGGAATAAGAAAGTATTGCTGACCAAAAAAACCTCTGCTAAGAAAATTGCTATTGCTATCTCAATGCATTGTGACATGCAAGTATGTCTAGTATTTGTATATACAATATTTCACCAGATGTAGTACACATATACTGTTTGATGCAAACAATTGTTTTGGACATATAGTGCTTTTCATGATGATCTTTATCGCTGTTTTTATTAGGAGAAAAATTACATTCTGTTGTATCATAATTCGCCTTTTTCCTCAAGGTTACTGTTATTATTATTATTTGCAGCCTGCATTATTGAGAGGGCCTTTCAAGTGAAGGAAGTGCAATTCAAAATAGAAAAGAAATAACAGGCTATGGATTATTAGACTCACTTTCAGCGTGGCTCTGCCTACTGCTGTTTTAAAAAAATGCATCCTGGGCTGGAGTAGGTCATTTGCATACTGTATTCTCTAACCCCTTGTTTTTCAAAGCAAGGGGGGCCAATTGGAAGGGAGAGGAAAATGGAAAATCCAACAAAAAAAATCATAAAATAAAATATTTTAAAAATATATTTCAATTCAAATTCACCATCAAGAGTCCAGGTAGCATACATATTTGCAAATTTAGTGTTTGACATTTTCAAAAAAACATTGCACCAAACTCTTTGCAGTACCAGTTTTTATGACCTCAGTGTATGCATTCATTTCTTTATGTGGCTGTTCACACTTACTCAACAGGAAAAATTATATTCAGTCAGTCCATATGAGTTAACTAGCTAGACTGCTAGCTGTCAAAATGAGCTAACTACACAGTGACAGAAAGCAGAATGCAAATGATACCAAGGTGATTACAAGTTTAAATGTGTCACATCACGTTAAATGCACCAGTGATAAAAATAATTCACTGAAGACTCTACTACTTAAGTAATTGCTGAAGGGACAATTTGGCAGTAACATTAGTTGGATTACAGTATAATAATACAGTATAAGTGTAATTAAGTAATTAATTCAATAAGGGGGCACCAGCCAGAGGCTATGGCTATTTGAGGGTCCTTGTCATGAAAAGCTTGGGAACCCCTGCTCTAACCAATCAGGTGCCAACAGTGTTCTATGTTGTATTAATCCATAACAGTTGGCTATCCAACTTTAAAAATGTTGCTGTTAAAAAGCCAACTGACAAATTTGTCAAAAATTTTCCAACTCAATATTTTGATTGACATTCATATGATATCGATATGACTGACAGTATTTACTTTACTTACAACATTAGCCTAAACTGGCCTAAGGTCTTTTATACAGTGTTTAATTAACTAATACCATTAGCCAAAACTGCCCTAAGCTCTTTTATATAGCCTAGTATTTCATTAACTAACACCTTAGCCTAAACTGGCCTAAGCTCTTTTATACAGTGTAATCTGAAAAGACAATAAATACAGAAAAAATGTATTCTAATTATCTTTTACCACAAAGAACTTTACAGCAAGGAAACTATTATATTGTAATTTAAAATAGTAATCACAAATGAATGCCAAATGTAATCAGGCCCACAGTGTATTGGGAGTTTTCCGATTCTTAAAATAGAGGATAATCAAGATCCTACCGTCCGTTTACAGGGCAGTCTCAGTTTTGACATGCACAGTGAATGACAGCTGACACAGGCACCTGACATAAGAAATTATTTTTATATTCCAACATTGACTTTTTTAAATGACACAGAAAACACTGCCTCATATTTCTCAACGGCAGTAGGTAGCAGAGCCAGAGCTGTTATCCACCCAGAATTAAATTCTTTGCTGTCACACTGATTTCATCTATACTAATGAATAGAGGTAAGCGAGTATTGCATTACTTGTATCCGTTTCCATTAAACCAATTCAGTTACTCCTATCCGTATCCTTTACTTGTACTTGGAAGTGGGCGTGACGTAACCCGCCAATTTGCAGTACATTGAAACCAAGACTTTGACTTGAAGCACTACAGATTTGCACTCTGTTATGCAGATAAATCTCTATTAGATCTTCATCTGGTTAATCTTAACATCAACGATAAACTGATGATACAACGATGTGTGTACCTGTGTGAACTATTTTAACTGAAAGGAACACTTTTGGCTGAGCTGCCTTCCCGTTCGTATCAGAACCACTATCCACGTTGCCATCACACACCCACATTTTCCTAAAGCACTATACTCTTAAGCAACACATCAATCACAGTTTGTTACATAAAATAATACAGCTAAAACTCAAATAACATACCGTAAATCACTAACACTTGAGTGACCAGCGACCACACACACAGGCAATGGAAGCAATACACCTCATTCAATACACTCGCATGGATTATCGGTGAGTTTCAAAATAAGCAACTTTGGAACAAAACAGCCCCATTCAAATATTGTACTTACAAGTATGATTTATTTATTTAACAACCCTGACTGGATTATGCAGTAAGTCTGACCCAGGTAGAAAGCTCACTCCATACATGCCGCCATTCATGCTTTGAAATGTTTGGGGTGTTATGGGTTTATCCAGCGCAGTAATCCTGCTTTGTGAAATACCACCAGTTCAGATTGCTAGCTAGCTAGCTACAGCAGATACTGTAGCTAAAATGCGATACATGCATGTAGCAACAACATCAATAAGCCAACAGGGTCTACCAAGATAAGCATTTAAACAGCAAACTGTTAGATTAACTCACATGAATGACCAGAGGTGTTGAGTAATTAAATGTAGGCGAAGAATAGTTAGACATTAAGGATTTTCAGCCGTCCTCACACATTAAAGTGTGTTTCAGAAAAATCTATTAAATCGGTGAGTTTCAAAAAAAGTAACTTCGGAACAAAACCGCCCCATACCTTGCTACAGAGTGATGTCTTTATCTATCACCCACAGGACAGTTCAGTCAGCCTGAACTAGCTGGCTAGCTACATTAGCATTACAACTTCAACAAACAAATTAAGTCGATGCCAATCACCCACACATTCAGCACAATCCCAGTACCTAACTATCTGGCTTGTAAACATGTTTCAAAGTGAATAACTAAACAACAGAAATCACCACCAGAACCATCGCTTGTTTGAAGCACATGGCTGTGTGTTTACAACGGGTCAGGTCTTCCCCATCGGCAGCCATTTCTGTTAGCAGCGTACTACCTTTTCAAATTGGAGCATAAAAAAGTTTTTATATGTTCGCTAACGTTTGCAATCTTGAACGCACCCCAGATCACATGATGAAAAGATACTAGCAAAAAAATAACAGCAGGCAGTAGTAGGAACCAGGGAGGAACTGGCCTATCACAAAACAGTGTTGACTGTGTTTTTCACAGGTAAACTCTAGCGAAAGCACTGAAGCTGACATCTTTTTTCCGAGTGCTCTGCCTTTTTTGTGCAGCCACTTTGGGCACTTAAAATTCAAAATAGTTCTTCTTTCCACAATGGCTTGGCGCTCGTCAATGTCACTTATCATGATCCAACCAATCACACCTTACCTAAGGCTTCGTAACATTGTTTCAAATGCCACGATAAGAATATGGAGGAGAAGCTTGTTTTATGGGTGTCAGAGTATCCTTCGGTTTGTTGAAATCATGTAAAAAAATTAAAAAATAAATTAACAAACAACAATGAGCGATATCTTCCACAACGGACGGACGGTATACGTTAGTGTTTAGGTTATATGTTGTCATAGATGCATAACACGTGCCCTTTTTTTTTTTTTTTTTTTCAGTGCTCTGCCAGCGCAATTACTGCCAGAAAAGAAGTGTGGACCATTAGCAATCATTTGAAATATTCAGATGTTTGCCGAAGACTCATAGTCTTATAGAAAATGGTGAGACATGTTATAGCACTGTTGTTGATGACCACAGTTTCCTCAACCCACCTATCAAAGGACAGTTGGTGGAATGTGTGAGCATTTACAAATACCTGGGAGCCATTATTGAGAATAAGTAGCTTTTCCTGTAAATGCAGAGGCCTTGTGCAAAAAGGGTCAGTAACAGTTTGAGGAAGATCATTTAATATGAATAGACGGCTCATGGAAATGTTTTCACATCATATATTGAGTCAGTTTTATGTTTCTCTATGATTTGCTGGTTTTGTAATCAGTCAAGAGCAGGAATGCATTAAACAGAATTGCCAGCCAGTGTGGGAAGACAATTTGTCTTATCTGTATGAAAGTCCTGTAGAATGCTCAGGCCGTCCTCTCAGGTGGTGGTCATCCTCTATAAACTGTTTTCTCTTCTTCCTTGTGGTTCACCTTGCCTCGTCCTGCAATTGTCAGGCTGCCTAGATTGAAGTGTAATCGATACAAACACTAGTTTATTCCAACTGCCATCAGATTAATTGAGATCTTTGGGGAAATTGTACATTTTTATCTTTCCACTGAGATATTTTTTTATTTTGTGTTTCTTTGTGTTGCCGGTATGTTCAGTGTCATGGATTCATGCTGCAGCCAAATTTCCCCCATGGTGAATATAATGAATAACTGAACTGAATTGTATGGAATATGGCCTGTATACAGTGTCATGAAAAATTATATTCCCCTTTCTGATTTCCTCTCATAATAAATAGTGAGGAAATGTACCCTGTGATTCCTAGTTCAAGGGCTCTTTGGCAGGAAAATGTGTTCTTTTTCTGGGAGCATTCACACTTCACATCTATGATAGTTGTTTCCATAAACAACTAAAAAGGGTTCCTCTATGGAGACAAGCCACCTTTTTTTCTGAGTGTATTATTGCATATTTGTCAAACTGAATGGTTTCAGATCTTTCAGCAAAATGTAATATTCGACAAAGGGAACTTGAGTAAACAGAAAACACAATTTTAGAATTATTCTATTGTTAAACCTATTGACATAAACATATGTTCACATTGCCGTCTCACCACCCCAGATAACTACATTCACACTACCTGGTTCTGCCCCACAATCCAAACATTCTGGAAAGGCAGCATGGCGATTGCATCGGCGTTTTACGATGTCATTCGGTGAAGGGAAGGGAGAGTGAGTGAGAGCGAAACAAAACCTCTTCACTCATCCCCCTCGCAGGTTCGGGGGAAAAAATAATAAATTAAAATAAAAAAGGCAAAATAAGTCAACCCAAATGGTAGCTTTTCAGCTTAGCCTTTCAGCAGCCTCTGGCTCTCCAAACACAGCTCTCTCTCTACTGACTCTGAAGGTTCGCCAGTCTCAGCCACCTACTGTGGAAAAGAAGCATGCCGTATAAATTCCTGGACTGATTCATAGCACTGTCCAGGTGTGTGTGACTAAACCAGAAGGCGTGGCCCTCGGATTGCCCTGCTTCCTTCCCGAAAACCAAGCCAACGTGCCACAGCATCATACACAAACTATCCACCCTTCTGGGTCCCAGCATTCCACTCTCCCCATCCCTGTGTCTGCTTGGAAACTTTATCATCGATTCAACCACCACCAACAACCTAATTTATTTGCCTTAACCATTGAACAACAAAAAAGCAATACTCCTCAACTAGAAAAGCCTAAAGGTAATATATCACAATGGCTAAATGTGTTGACAGAGCACGTCTCAATGGTAAAAATAACAGTACTCTCAAACAATCTAATAAAATCATTCAATGAAAGCTGGACACTATTCCAAATCTGCCAGGAAGCCAATTCCACTACCTCCACAATTTCACATTTCTAATATAAGAAGCTCCCCAAATTCTTCTCAATGACCCAACTATACCAGACCAAGCACAACAATAATCACATTAATTGCCCTTATAACATTTGCAAAATCCATGTCTGTGTCCTGTCTCTATTGCAGATCCAATCATTTGAAAGTTGTAGTTTGTATCTTTTCTGTATGTCTGCCTCTGCCCCTTCTGTTTAGTCTACACTCTACTTTATTAAGTACTGTAGATCTGTACACAGCTTGTTAATGCAAATATTTAATCAGCCAATCATGTGGCAGCAACTACATGCATAAAAGCATGCAAATGTGGTCAAGAGTGTTAAGACTAAATGTCAGAATGGGGAATAAATGTTATCTAAGTCACTTTGACTGGAAGATGGTGCCAGGGTGCTTTGAGTATCTCAGAAACATGTTGTTAATGAGAAAGGTAAGAGGAGAAGGGCCAGACTGGTCAAAGCTGACAAGAAGTTAACGGTAATGCAAATAACCACACATTACAACAGTGGTATTCAGAAGAGCACCTCTGAATGCACAAATTGTCACACCTACAAGTTGATAGGCTACAGCAGCAGAAGGCCAATACATCTAAAAATAAGTCAAATAAATACCTAATAAAGTGCTCACTGAGTGTATGTCTCTCTATGACTGTCTCAATATCAATCTGCTGTTCTTTCATCAGTATTTGTCTTTTGTTTTGTCTTATATTTAATCACAGTTTGTTTGCTTATTTTTTGTTTGTGTTATTCCCTTCCCCCAACTTCTGATTCTAAATAAAAATAAAGATGACCTTTCAAGAGGTGGTAATGGTGGCGGGAAGAAAAATATATATACACTCAGCACTTTAGTAAAAGCTTTTTCCACCTCTGAGCTCTCGCTGGCTGCTTCCATCAGGCCGTCAATGATGATCAAATTGGATTTTTGTAAAGGAAGCAACGCTTTATCTATCAAAGATTTTGGAGGGCCTTCTAAAAATTGTACATCCTTTATTTTACAAATCAATACATCGTACATTGGTTGCCAGCATGAATAAAACCAGACGATATTCTGTGGTATAGATGACAAAACACGAGGCACATTTTCCAGCAGCATTTTCACAAAAGCACTTTTACCACAGTATGGTGGTCCTGAGAAGGTGGTTGTCAAAACCCTCATCCCCAAGCACTGATTAGAAGACGTATAGTAAAGCTTTGAAATAAGCGAGCAGGACCCTTGTAAACCGCGGAGAGAGAATCTTCTCTTATTCCTAACAATTCCCTCTGGTTTTTGCAATTTCTCAGGCCTCACCATTTCTGTACATAATGCTGCACCAAATCTGTGAGGGATGAAAGATACAACCATTTCTGTGTTAGTTTGATGTAGCGTTATACCTTGAGCCTTCATGCAAGTTTACCCTAGCACAAACTCAACAATATGGTCACCCGGGTCAAGCTCACTGGTCAGTTCATTGGAAAAGTCTCCCAGTCACCAGGCCTGCTCACTCAGATTATGGAATCTATATCATGATACCGAACCCTGTCAGGCAATTTATCAATGACAGAATAAAGCTTGAGCCTGCCATGCAGTGATGAATGCTGCTTTGAAAGCATTGCTATATTTGGGTGGGTAAGGAAATCTTTTGCGTGTCTCCACTGTACCAGAGCCATGCCTTCTGTAAGAAACGCAAAATGTAAGATATCGTATTCATTTGAAAACATGAATTGCAGAAACCCTGCTGGATCACGGATCAAAGTCGAGTATGAAAGACTCAATTGTTGAGAACTTAATCCATAATTAATTTAAAAACAGCTTTGATATTGGTCTTTTGGCTTTGTTGACCGACATGTTGTTTAAATCTGAGCGGACACCAGAAATGGGATCAAGGATTGTTGAATATGCTTTTTATTGTCTGAGTCTGTGGCTAGGTGAGAGTTGTAAGCTGTAAGCATGGCATGGGGGAGGCTAGAGTTTTATTATCCTGCTTTGCAAATAAGAGGCTGATAAGTATCTAAACTGCTGTTCTTGCTCATGGAGTCTTTTAACAATCTGGCATCGCTGTTTTGTGGTCACAGTTTATGTCACAGTTTTTGTATGATATAAATATGAAAGTAACAATAATTGAGATGTCGACAACTGAACCACAATGCTTAATATACGTACCTATTCAAGGTGAAACTTGAGCTCCCTTATTACTCAAAGAAAACGTCTTGCCACAATATTGCTGACATCTACTGGCTGGAGTCCAAAATGCAATCTTTGTTATGGATTTCCCAACTTCACTCAAGGTCTTGATATCTGACTGACTGCAAGCTAAAGAGATGCTCTCACTCGTCATTAAAATCAATTCTAAAAGTGCAGGAATTATCGTATCTCAGTTGTAGCGCAAT